>NW_010546451.1:0-1602 GCF_000687285.1 Phaethon lepturus | reverse complement strand
TTACTTATTCAATTGTTTACAAGTTATTTTAGCTGAACTCTTTACTATGTTTATTTTTCTTTAACAGTTCCTAAGTGCAAAATAATTTGTTGTAAAATAATTTTGTGGGCAAAGAACATTACAGTTGATTCAGTAAATGCCTAAATGTGTAACCTCCTCGTTTATTCAGTTTTTGGATCTCTGCCTCAAGCCATGATTATCATTTGTTCAAATGCTGTCATGGACCATCCAGTTTTCTGGTAATTTTAACAGGTTTTCCCTAAGTACAGGGAAAAAAAATCTTGATTTTTATTCTTGTGAGTTACTCTACAATTCTACTTTCTCTGTACATACATAAGAAAAATGGAAGCTACCTGTCATTCAAATGATCTAGTAGACATATGAGTTGCAAAATATTTATTCACTGGATTTTATTTTCTATGATCAGAATATCAAAAAATAAATTCTGGGCGGGGGGGTGGGTGTGTCCTTTTTGTTTGTTTTTTTTTTTCTTTTTAGGAGGGAGTGATTAATTTATTTTAATCATAATAGCACTAATGGAAGTCAGGCCCTTTATGGTTCTTTAATTTATTTGAAAGGGGAGAAAAACAGGAGCCTTACTATATCTGGGCTCACTGAAGTCCACTTGGCCTACAATCAGTTTTGGAAAGACCATGATTTGGCTTTGAGTTAGATGTTTCAATTGAAATCACATAGCCAAAACCACAAGAATTTAACTTGTTAGAAATGGTGACTGTTCCAAAAATGTGAATCCACAAGACTGGCATACATACAGTAAGTAGAGGGCATACACACAGTAAGTAGAGGACATACATAAAAGCTTCTGCTGTACCCTTAGCATAGGGTTTAGTTAATTTTGCCGCTGTTACATCCTTGGGAAACCATGTGCACTTTGCCATGAGAGACTGATTTTCTTTGTTTGCTGTTGCAAAGCCAGAATATATATTCTGTATATTAACAGTGGCTTTAATTCTAATTTTCACTGTGTAGTACTTGGTCTGAAACTGCTGCATGGAACCATTTCTTAATGACCTCATACCATCTTCCCACAGTGCTCAGAATGACCATGCTTACTGAGCGCGTCCCTGCCACACTGCAAATTCCCTGACAAAACATGATGCTTCCCTTTATTGGCACAAAGAGGTCTAATTCTTCATGGTTTACTAAATCATACTTAGAATTTTCTTCTTTAGGAATTTCTCCCAGTGCCATCTCAAGGATTTATAAACAAATGCGACTCCCAGGAAAGATCATCAACTGAATTAGTATTGATGTTAAGGTATGACTTTTGCTTGCATGTCATTCAGTGATTTTGCAAACATGCCTACCACTTTCTTGTGTAACCATCCCCCAAGTACCAAATAAGGAAAGTCTGGGAAAAAAAACTCTTCTGAGAAATAGTACTAGCTGAAATTTGCCATTTTTTAAAACTACCTCACCTAACAAAAATATGTATGTTAAAGGTTTCAGTGGGATAGTTAGCCAGGTTTATTACTGTGAGGTGGCCAGCACTGTATTATTTTGTGAACTACACTTGATGTACCATATAATTATTGAATTTGGCTATGATGCTTTCCTGGTTTCAGCTGGGATAGAGTTAAT
>NW_010546450.1:716-5232 GCF_000687285.1 Phaethon lepturus | reverse complement strand
AGCCGGCGGCTTCGAGCCGAGGGAAGGGCAGCTGAAGAAAGGCAGCAAAGGAACCGAAATCCTTTGCATGGTTGACTGCCACTGCTTCCTCCCCGGGTCGCGCTGCTCCGCTTCTCTCCCCAGCCCCCTTTTTCGTTCAAACCTGTTGCTTTTTCAGCTGCTGTGCCTATAAACCCTCCGCTTCGCTCCGGGGCGGAGGAGGTGACGGGTGTCCCTGCGTTAGCTCTGGAGCTGGCTGGGGATGGAGCCTGCAGCCAGAAATGTCTCCGTCCCCCTCCGCCTCCCCCAGGCAGCCTGCCTGCCTGCCTGCCTGCCTGCCTCCGTTTTGCCTGCCGTCGTAGACATGCTTTTAACTAGTCTTTAAAGATAATAAAAGGACTTAAAAAGCTTAATATGAGTCAAAGTGTTTTCAAGAAATGTCAGCTGCCACATGTCTCTATTTAAATAGGAAAGGGGTTTTTTCTTTTTCCATCTGTAAAGAGCAAAACCACACTGCTGTGTTAATTCATGAAAATGCCATGGAAAGTGGCAGTGAGAAGTAAAAAGGGAAAAATGACCAGGTCAGCTCCACTGCCAAGGATGAGTGAAGCACTGAAAGGCTGAACAGAAAACACGGTGTTTGAAGAGATTTGGTGCCTGATTTAATGCCTTCCCTTGCTCTGTAGTTCCCGCGCTATTGTACTGCACACGATGCATGCTTAACAGCGGCACGGCCTCTGCCTCTGTGCTCCAGCTGTGCAGTCTTGTACCTTGCATGGGAAAAGAAATAGGCAAAAAATGGTATTTTTGTTTTGGTGAGTGACATTTTGCTTTGCTAGTCTTTATCTCCCGTCCCTGTGCAACAAATCTCCTTGCGTCCAGTTCTGACCTGCCCTCAGGACCCGGCAGCCGCCGGGTGTTTCCCACTGGAGAGCCCAGACTGCAGTGCTCCCTCCAGCATCAGCCATGGGTTTTTCTTTGAATGTAAAAAAGGGTCTTGCCTCTCCGTCCAGGGATGTTCCTCCGAGCAGGAAAACCCCCTCTCTGCGGCAGGAGAGGACCCCCGGGCCCCCGCCGGCCGAGCACTCCCGTGTTACGGCACACATGCCGCGCCGGGAGCCCGCAGCCCCGGCGGCTGTTTGCGCAGCGCGAATCTATTAGCTGAGTTACCGCTGTAATTTCCTAATGGGATGGGGAACGCTCAGGAAATGATAGAACTGTATAATTAAGCCAAGTCTATCTGAGGATCTTCCATTACGGCATGGTAATTTCTGGATCTTGACATCCTTCTTTGCCTTTTTACAAGTCGGAGAGAAGGGAGATGTGAATGTGGTGCTTTTCTCTTGAAGCCTTAGGTAGCGCACCTTCATGGTCATAAATCCCTGCATATTTATGATCCCGGGCAGTTAACCTTGCAAATCAGATTACACACATGATTATATGCCTTGCCTTTACCTGGCTGGCAGGAAGGAGAGCTGCAAGGGAAGAGGCGCGTATTCCAGCAGAGTGTGTTGTGTACGGGAATTTAGCAACTTCTTTCTGAAGAGATGGAGAGCTCCCCTTCGGGACTCACTGGTTTTTATTGCAGAAGCTATTAAAGCTCTGTGAGAGCGGCAGGGTTCAGGGCAGCAGGTTTTGTCTATTTGCAGAGGGTGGTTAACCTGGTTATTTAGAGTCCAGCTGTAGATGTTCCTCCATATTCTCGAACTGCAGAGTCAAAGCACAGCGGTTTGCAAATTCTGCTGCCATGCTCCACTTCCAGGATTTGCTGTTCTCTGGCCGTTGCTCAGGGACCTGTTCGTGAAACCTGCTGAAGGTCTGCCAATACCCGGTGTGATCAAATGCTGTAAGACCCGGCAAAACGTAGAAGCAGATATGCGATATTTCCACTTAAGCAGGCAGGAGCCAACATTTTAAAGACAAAGCCGGGCAGCCCAGGTTTGGCTCCAGAAAAGGCCACGCTGGAAGATGCCAGGAGACTGACAATAGCTGAAGTGCACAAAACGAAGACGTCTCCTTTCGGGTTATTCTGGGCACATGCCCTTTGGTGGTTGATGCCTGACACCTTCAGCGCAAAGCTCCTCTTCGCTGGGTCTTGTTTTCCACAATGCGGTCTTTCACTCTCAGCAAGGCACGCGCGGGGGCTGCGCTGCCTTTGCCCACCCGGGCAACTTCGAATAAAGCAGCGGTCAGAAAGCACTGAAGAAAATGCATCTGCATTGAAAAAAACCCCCACAATTGTGCCTGGCCTTTAGAGTTAGCCTGATCTCCAAACTCCTATGTTCAATCTCATCCTCACTGGGAATATCAGCTTTTTGTAGATCCTTTTCTGATTTACAGTGTTATTGTTGGGACAAGGTAAACAGTTACTTAATGCAAACAGGTATTTTATGACAAGCAGAGATCTGAGCGGCAAAACTTGGACCCATAAGAAAGCAAAACATTTCCAGAGTCACACTGAATTTGGTTCAAGGCTCCCAGGGTTATAATGAGACAAGAAGAATGGTAGATTTGCATGCCCCTTCTTTTCTTTCAACCAAGTCTTTCGTCATTTTGATGCAAATAAGTGACAGTGCGGCTGCTGGAGCGCGGCTTGCTGAGATCTGTGCAAGTGCTCTGTGCATCTTGCTGTCAGCTGGCAGAGTCTTTCATTATCCCATAGCTCTTCCACCAACATCCCAGATCCTTTTCTTCTGTTTCTTTGAAAATGCTGGCTCTCCTTATGAATTAAATATCATTGCTCTGGCATCAGCATCACTTGTTGGTACCAGACTTGCAGCGTCCTTTTTGAGCAGACATTGGGCACACTGGCAATTTGGGGCAGATTTCCCCCTCTCTACTCTGTGTTAAGACAGGTTTCAGACAGGTTGAAACACAAGTGGAAATGCAGTACCTGGTCTCTACCTTAAGAGACAGACCTAGAGAGCAACTGCCCGGTGGTTAAGACATGCAAAAGTGAATCTGGTCTTCACTACAGCCTACTAACATTGGCTAAGGGTGGTAGAAGGGAGATTTCCTTGCACAGCCTTTGCTAGTCAGTTCTGGAAAAGAACAGATAACGATGCCTGGAATTTCCTGGGCAGAGGCTGCAACCTGCCAGATTTTACGATGGACACAGTCCAAGCCCCAGGAACTGGTTCAAATCCAACAAACGAGTTCCTCTAGCAACTTCAGAGCCATTGGGATGTGGATCTCCAGAGATAACAAGGAGAGAGCTTGAAACAAAGGCTTCTGGTGTCCAGCCAGCTCAGGGTTTCTGTGCAGCTTATGCAAAGGGCCTGAGCTGGAGGTTTTTTTGTGGTAGGACACTTGCAAAAGGGAACCTTCTCCACTGCTCGGGTGCTTATGGTTTGGGCTGCACTGATTGACCGGCTGCTGGTTTCTTAGAGATGTGGACTCTCTAAGAAGAAAATCTGGATTTCTGTGCCTGTCCTCTCCTCCCTGTATATCTTAAAATTTTGCTCGTGCTAAGGAAGTAAGGAGTGAGATCAGTGTTGCAGCCTGCCCCCTCCATCAGGAGTATCTATTGCGTGGACTTTATTACGCTGCCCGGCAGAAATGAGGTTAGGGAGAGTGGTCAAGAGGTGATGCGCTACTTTATTTATAAATGCCATAGAAGGGTGTCCTGGGAAGCGTAGATCTGATCTGCAATTGCTCAAAGGACGTAAGAGTGGTAGAAACGAACAGCTATGAAAATTATACCCTTGTCTTTCCACTTAGGAAAACATTATCTGTTCACCCTGGTAGAGGTCCAAATAATGATAAATGGGTGCTAATGGAAAAGAGTAAGTAGATCTGCCAGTCACCCTTACGTATTACCCATTTCTTACCCAGCCCGCGTCGTCAGCGTCGGGTTACAGGTTGAATCTTCATGCTCTTCATCACTTGTAGAAAAAAATATTAGAGAGGTATTCGGGGTGTGCACGAGTCTCCCTGAAGAGCCATTTGAGCAAAGGCCACCTCTCCCCAGGGAGCTCCTGAGACCGTGGTGTGAGGCTGCATTGCAGATACAGCTCACCTAACGCAATTAAACTTTTGAATAAGTAAAAGCTTATAACCAGCAGTGCAGAAACAGTGTCTCTGGCATTTGCTCTCACGGTGGTGTGTGCGTCTTCACTTTGCAACACAACCTTGTTTGAGTTTTGCTTCCCTTTCTTAGCATGACTACAGCAATTAGATTTACCCCAGTATCCCCCCGCCCTTTGCAAATTATTCTATTTTAATGCTTTATTTTTTCCTGAAGAAATTCTCGACATCAAAACCACCCTCGTGTGTGGGTCATGGGGTGATGAAGAGTGAGTTCTCTCAGCGCTGATCCTCACTGTGAGCCGAAGTGGGGCTGGAGCGGAAAACGCCTGAATTTTTGGTACAGTTTTGATCCAAATCTGCATCTCATTCTGGATGGGATTAGTCAATTAGTCATTAGTCCCTCTAATCTTCAGGGTGGGTTGCAATTCACTGAAAAAAACAGAGCAGTTTTCTTTTTCCTTTCTCCTTCACTAAAGACGGAAACCTCATTCTTTTAACAATTAGTCTC
>NW_010546450.1:0-685 GCF_000687285.1 Phaethon lepturus | reverse complement strand
ATTCTCGCTCTTCCTATCTATTATTGCTTACCTTAGTAATCTCATTCTATTGTACGGCGCTTCTTATATCAGGCATTAATATATTTCTCAAAGGTAATCTTTAAATACCTAGGCTGGTTTTGGAAAGGGGAAGATATTCTTGGTCTTTTCTAAATCATTTGTTTTGAGGGAGACTTGGAGGACGGGTTATATGCATTTATTATGAAAATGCAGTAGCCTTTTAATGAGAAAATACTGCGTTAAATATATATCTCATTTATTTATTTCTGAGAAAACTCATATTGTTCAATCTTTGGGTGAAAGCCAAGCACTTGTAATAGTTACCTGACACGATGCGGCCCCGTGACAGAAAGTCTAATGAAGACTTTCTTGATAGGAATGTAATTGTAAAGAAAAAAAATGATTAAAAAATTGGTTCCAGTGCTCTGTGATCCAAGAGTTCATTTGTTTCCTCATTCATGCACTAAACAAGTCCCTAATTAATCTTGAACCTTGGAGAAAGGAGACTAGATTGGCATCTTCTGAATACGAACGTACTTCTCATTTTGGAAAGTTTGAAGAGGCTCTTCAGCATTCTCTTTTAATGGTATTTTTGCAAGGGCTTAAAGTGGCTTCATTAGCCTGCCAAAGCCGCTAATTGCATTACCATATTTTTAAACTTCGGAGGTTCAGGTTTTAAAAAAAA
>NW_010546449.1:283-12768 GCF_000687285.1 Phaethon lepturus | reverse complement strand
CCTTAATGATTCTGTGATTCTGTGATTTTGCTTTCCTGGAAACCATGTAGATCTCCTTGGCCATATGAATCTCACAGTGATACCAACCTGTGCAAGAGACCTTCACGGGACTATTGATCCAAGCAAAAATATTCAAATACAAAAGTGTTTTCAGATCTGCAGTTTTAGCTGATACCTAATGTACAATATTGCTTCACAGTTCTCAGTCGCATGGGCCCCAGTTCAGGAGAAAATGTAAACACCCTTGTAAGTCAAAATGGATGCACGTACTTAAGAGCTTTGTATTATTGCCCTTAGCCTGTATCTCTTCCCTTAATAATAATACTGGGAAAAAAAAAGGTTCTTTGAGGTCTGACTGTCTGCATTCCTCCAAAAGGATTTGTCTGTGAAATACCCTGCTTATTTTCAACTTTGTCCTCACTGAAGACTAGTGCCTTTTATACATTTGAAGAGAGGCAGATCAATGGAAGCTACAATCACTCAAAAGCGTTGTCACGGTGCTTCATTTTTATTACTGCTCATAGTGACTAGTAATTGTTATCTCTGAGTGGCAGAGGAAAATACCAGCACATGGGAGATGCAGCTAAAAGCCCAACAACCAAACCTTTTGTGTAAACCATAGCATTAGCAGAGGGAGGAAGTTGTTTTGTTATACCGTGGCACTGAGAAAACATATTTTCTAAATATTCCTGCCAAGAGATCCCTCTGCAATCACACCGAGGAATTACTGCACCTTGGTGATAGCACAGTGCAAGCAAACGATTGGTTCAGCTCTTGCAGCTCTCCCATAGTATCCATGTAAAAAGACAGCAAGTGAAACATACAGCTAGCTTAACGAGTCCTGTGTGGATAGGAGACTCAATTAAAATTAAATTATACAACAAATTAGGTTTTAAATGCTGCACTGCTTAGCCGGCCAGACAAATAATAATTAGAGATGTACTGATTTGCTGCTATGTGCAGCTGAACAGCAGACTGCTGTAACTGCTTTCAGTGTACACTGATGACACTTCCCTCCCAGCTCAGGGTAGTTTTATATGACATTCCAAGGAAGCCATCCCTGAACAGGCCTGTTTTGTACTTGTCACCCTCCTGAGTTGGGCAGAATGGACAGAAACTTTTTCTAGAGTCCGTCTTTCCCATCTGTTCCATCAGTCAAGGTTTTTTTTTAGCATTATACCACACA
The DNA here is from genome assembly GCF_000687285.1 of Phaethon lepturus. NCBI lineage: Eukaryota > Metazoa > Chordata > Aves > Phaethontiformes > Phaethontidae > Phaethon > Phaethon lepturus. Next base: position 11,582 of record NW_010546449.1, on the reverse strand, counting down.
CCCCCTCACCTTCTTTCTTTCAAGAATCCAGGTCCTTCTAGATGGAATTAATTTTCAGGCTCTGAATTTTGTAGGTATACATATATTAGATTCAGGAGAAAAGGAAGCCACAAAAAGTATTTCTTTTTTTTCCCTACCAATAGTGGTACTCATACCAGCAGTTTCAAAATACACCACAGTGCATAGATGGATACATGCCAGAAACTGCCACCTCTGATACTCGTTCTAGCAAAAGAAATTTAGAAATTCCTGATAAAGAACAATCAATCAAGTAGACTGTAGAAATCAATCCAATTGAAAAGGACGTGAAGGCAGCTACTCAAATCGTACTGTAAAATTCCAAATATATTTGTATTGCATTAACGTCTGCAGCTCTCTATCACCTTGTGATAGATAACATTCAGAAAGACTGATGCTGTTTAATTTTCTCTGCAATTTTTTTTCACCTCTGGTGAAAGTAATATTAAATTCTTAACATCAGATCTGGCAAATGCAACATGGAAAGCATGTTTCATGATTAAACTAATAATGTGTTCTGCATGGAAAATAAAGTATTTGTTTTATTTATTTATTTAATATAATCCTAAGCCAGCAAGAGTAATGTTATCATACAGCCATCTTCAGTTGTGGTTTCCTGCGGCTGGTTCTTTGTCTGTGGGTAAGGAAAAACAACTTTGTAGCGCAAAAGAAAACATACCAAGAAATACTGATAGCCCAGTCCTGCAGATAATCGATGTTCCTGCCATGCTGTAAATGAGAATGCACTATTAACACGAAGTGTTTTCCGAGTCAGGCAGCCAGCCTAGATCTCTTCCTTATTATGTGGTAGAGAAAGGAAGACAGCCAGAGATGTCATGTGAGAAGGCAACAGGAAAAGGATCATTTATGTCCTTTTTATTATGCTGTTTATCGAGACATCCATTACTGACCACTGCTAGTGTTTGAGAAACTTTTAATCCAGGGGAAACTAGCATGGTAGTTCCTGGGTTATGACTCTCTCTCCTTATTAGTCCACTGCAAAGCCTTTGAATTATGAGTTACAACGTTAAGCGGCAGTGAGTTTGGGTTTAAGTATGTCAAAAGGAAGGACAGCAGACTCCTTGGGAAATACAAAGGAGCTTCCAGGAAAACAAACAAAACCAACACACCAAAATCATGTACACAGGAGCTAATGAAATAATGCAGTTTCCAGGAAGAAGTTCCTTTCAGCAGAGACCACGACTGAGCTTTATTTCTGGGGCAGAAGGAGCAACGAAAAGACTGCACTGTGCCCAACTGACAAACATAGATCAAAAATAATGCAATTAGTGTTCACACTTCACAGGTTAGCTTGACTGAATGCAGCACTGATAGACAACATTCCCAGTTCTCTGTCTTTGAAACTCCTTTGTAAATGCAGCCAGGTATTTCCCAAAGAGAGCTAACAAATGATAATAATTAAAAAACCTTGTTGACATTTCTTTTTAGAAATCACTAACATCCAATTATTTTGTTACATCCAAATAGAATTTTAAAGCTGTGTAAATACACATTTTGGCATTATTTACATCCTTCTTTTCTTGCAGCCTGGAGGGGCAAAGCAGTTTAAATTTTTGCCGTTGGCATTTTTTAGTTTCTGAGCGTCAAAATCTGTAGCTAGTTTGTGAGCCAAGTACATGGTAATTTCCGTTTAACAAAGAAAGTGATTCCACTTGATTAGCAAAATGGAAGTATTTCTAACAGCCTTAGATTTTCTAAGACATGGGTTTGTTTTGTTTTGTAGATCCAGGCACAGCCCTACAGTAAGGTCTTCTGCAATTTTACCTGGCATGAGCCCACCTTAGCCATGAGAGTAAGTACGTATACTGATTTTTACATATCTTGGACCAGTTTCAAATAGACCTCTTTAATGGTTCTTCTTGTCATTTATAGGTGACATTCCAAGTTTTCTTTTTGATCATTCAATTTACGATATTAGGGATAATCTCTAGCACTTCCCCAGTCACAGTCTTAGATTGACATGTTTAGTCTGAGAAAGAAAAAAAAATTGCATGTGTTATCTTAGGATGAAAAATTCCATACAGAAAAATTACATTAATATTTCTGCAAAGAGTCCCTCTCCATAGATAATTGGGAAAATTTACAGTCTAGTTAAAGAACTGATTGCAAAAGGGATTTTAAAAATATTTCCTTCCTTTAAATGTTTTCAAACATATTTCCTCCAGAGGGTGCCAAATTAACACCACTGGGAAGTAAAAATGTATAAATTATCCACGCCAAGGACGTAACAACTGTCCATACTGTACATTTCATTGTACCTCATGGGTGATGCACCCTCCAGCCTGAGCCAAAGGCACCAGTGTTCACTTGTGAACCTCTCTTGAAGTCAGAAACAGTGCTGACTGGTCCTACGATTAATGTCATGCACCTTCCCTGCCAAGTTCAGATAAGACACATCCCTTGGATGGAAGAGCTTTAAGAGTGGCTGAATGGAGAAATACATCCATCCTAGCCTTTGAAAGAGAGAGACCTTGGGGAGGGAAGAAGTTACAAATGCAGTGACAGCTATATGTAGCTTCAGCCAGCTTCCGAATAAGGGCAGAAACCTGGACACAAGCACAGAAAAGACACAGAAAAGCTGAAGAAAAGATGGTCAGGAGTGTCATCCAGTTTTCTGAGGTCTGCAGGGAATGTCAGCCCCAAGTAGAATGTCTGTAAATGTCATTATAGCAGAGGAGAAGTTTCACTGGCTCATAAAATAGAGATCTATCACTTAAAGCAAAAAAACACACCCTCAAACTTGCTTTAAACAAGCAACCACTTTACTCTTAGGGAAGTCTATTTACTACATGCGAAAAATCAATCTAATCACTGTTTCCAGACAAAGGCAACAGGAAAAAAGAAAATTGTTGAGAAGTAATGTAATACTATATATACCTTTTCCACATTTCACTGCTCATGTTTTGGCTTTCATCTACACAGCAGTTAAAATAATCACACAGTCCAGATATTCTGGATCCTTCACCCACCGCATTGCTGTACCTATTAGAAATATTACTGAAAGAATTCCTGGTTATCTTCTACTTGACAGTAAAATCTGCTGGATAATTATTTAAGTAGAAAAATTCTAGAAGACTCCCAATAGTAAAAGTCAAAATCCCCAATATATACTTACTTTGTCCTCTCATTTCAAAATGCAAATTTACTTCTCTTACATTGCGATTAACAATGAAAGCCAACACTAGCAGTGAAAACCAATATAATTAATCTGTAACATCACATAAGTGTGGACATTGTCAGAATGAACCCCCCCCCAACCTAAATATTACATTAATCCATTATTAAGAGTGATCTCAGATCCAAGGCTATCAGTTAACACTGTGCTGGGATGCAGAGGAGATGCTCGTTATTCTAAACAATCACCTCACTAAATGTGATCACTTGTCTAGACCAGGGAAAATTTTGAATTGCTGTGGAAGCACAATGAATTCATGAACCGAAACCTTGAATGCTGGGAGTGATTTCTGTGACCATGGGAGGGAGCTGTAGCAGTGGGCTCCAGAGGGAAGGTTTTCCTAGTCTTCCTCCTGGAGAGTAGGTGCTGCAAGTTTTCAGCTCCTTTGGGGGATGCAGAACACACTTTGGTGGAGTTCAGGGGGAAGCAGCTCACCCATCCAGGTACTCTGCCTTGCAGATCCCCTCTCAGCTGAACATCTTTGTAATGGGTTGTATGTTTGCTATACAACAACTCCAGGAAATATCATCCCTGATACAAGAGGGACAAATCCCTTTTCAAGCTGGATGTGGAGAAAGGGAATGTAGAGGCAGAAAAAGTAACCAAAGGAAATGGGAACGGTGGGCTGAGTACAGTTCCTCCTCCCAAACTGTTGAGGTAGGTCTTTAAATCACAGTCATAGAGCAGCAGGCTAAGCAACATACAGTCAAGGTGCTTAATGAGATTTATTTTTATTTTACATATTGTACAGTGTAATGATCTGTAAATTGACTGGTGTAGGCACTGAACCGGAGACAAATAGATAAGAATTAGATATCACCTGCAGTACATACCTGGAAGTCTAGTCATTGTTTTTGTGAATGATAGTATGCCCTAAATTGCATCATCTTCAGACTGGACACTGCGATTAATGGAACGTTTTATCTTGTTCCTTGCTTTCTCTCAATGCCAAATTCTAGACAGACATCGTTATTTCTATTTTGCATTACCTTTGGAGATGCAGTCTTGCACACTAACCTGGTTTACACTAAATTGCCTCCTGAGAAAGGGAAGAGTCTGTCTTCTACAACCTGTACAAAAATGAACGGTCCCATAACATCTTGTCTGGCTTATTATTGGCAGGGAGTCAGATCCATCAACTCTAGGAAATGGGGCAGCATTTTTTATTTTTTATTTGATTTATTAAAAATCCCTGCTGTGGATAAGAGGAACTCGGCCATAATTCAGAAGCAGTAGTTGTGATGGACAGTGAGACTGAAGGTTTCATATTAAAGCTTTAGGAGGCCAAAAAAAAAATTGAAAATCTGGAACTATCAGCTGATGGGCAGTATACTGTCATTATGAAGAACACCAAACTCTATAACCCTCTTGGTGGGAAGGATAAGAGTAGAGTAAAAACAATGACCTTGAGATCAGACTCAGGCTAGGGAACAGTAGGTTTACCACAGATGCCAAGCAAAGGAGAGGAAGAGGAAATGCAAGTCAGATGTCATCTTCAACTTGGACCTAGTTGTGGGCCCTCCTGGTCAAAAAATGCGCACATTTGTAGTTTCTTCCTGTATAACAAAACTTATAATCTTTTCTCTCCATCCATGCAGCTGGAACTCTTAACTAGGTTCTCTTCACTTTGCACCTCCACTGCTGCATTATTCTCTCCTCTGGTTTTGTCATTTGATGTCTTGCCCCATTCTTTTTCCTGGCAAATGCCCAGCTTTGACAAGATCACTTTCTATTTACAACCCTCCTTTAATTCACCATTCTCTACAGCAGCAAGGAAAAAGCTATTTGATTCATTTCCAGGACCCACTTTCACCTATGTCCATCCAGCCTGTTATCTTAAATTGACTTTTAGGAGTCAGAGCTCACCTCTGATTAGCCACGTTGCCAGTCTGTATTGCCTCCTTGTTACATTTTCCAACAACTGCCATATGCTTTTTTTCTCCCCAAACTGCCATTCCTCCACTACAGGAATGTTCTGGAACAGCTATGGAAATAAGTTAATCATCATCCTTCAAAGCTTTTTTTTCCTTTGATACCTACAAAAGCATCTATCACCAGGTGATTAGATGGCATGCCAAGACTATAGGCTCATACACTAACTTCAGCTTAGCTTATTATTTTCTTGTATTGTTCCATCTGCCTATCCCTGATACCTGCTTGTCGCATGCTTGGCTTGGGTGACCTTTGGCATGTAGACCCTCTTCCTGTTTCACACATGTGCTGAACCTCATGTAGTAGAGACCTGGTCAATACTTACAGCATGCAGGGACTATTGCAGTGCAAATAATTAACACCAGGCGTTCCTCACTCCTAAGCTGATGGATGTTGTTCTCCTCCAGTTCACCAACAGCAAAGTGATGAGTGGGAGAAGATGCAGTACTCTGCTGTTGTATAAAAAGTGGAGCTAGAAAGGCTAAGGAGCTCAGCCTACTGCCATAAGGATGGTGTTGCTTACTAATAGCAGTCTTTCAGCCAGGAGAGAGGGCTTGATGGGTTCTAAAAATGTAGCAGTTCTCATGGTATGGTGCAAAGAGTAGTGCAGGGAGAAAGTTGATTTATGCATGGACTTTTATCCCACATTTTATCCCTTTAAAGCCTGACCTCAGTCTAAAGACATCATATTGCAGACCTTTATTTGGGCTAGGCTTAGAGAAGCCAAAAAGCATATCTCATTTGATAGCTAAATCTCTAGAGGTAACTAGTTATGATTTACGGGGTTGTTGGAACATCCACAGCTCAGCATCCAAAGCTGCTGAGACAAAGGGACAATATGAGTGTTGGTACACCATGTATTTTTTTGTATGTGAACACTGGTTGCTTAAACACCCTGCATTCAGGTTTGACAGACTGCAAAGTACTGAAAGTCACAATATCCCCAAAATATTGGCCTTGATGTTACTCATTTTATGGCATTCTCATCTTTTACAGCAGTGTATATGTGGAGGAGTAATGGTTCAAAGAGCTCACCTAAATCATTCGTTTCCAGCTTATGGTCTGCAGAACCTGGCAAGCCCATGGGAAACTACTAAAGAGTCTGCAAAAAGTGATTGAGAAAAAGCAAATTCATATGTGCCAGACAGAAATCTACATATGTGAAATTCCTAAAGGAGTCTGCACTACTTCTGGAAAATTTTGTAGGGGTCCACAAATCAAAAAAGGTTGAAAAACCACTGACCTAAATCTTCTCCTGCAACAGCAAATGGCCTAGAACTGCAGCAATATGAGAATTTGGCACTAAGTAGTAGCATGACAGCTAAGCAGCACAAAATCTCTGCAGCTTCTCACAGATGTAAATGGAAGCAAGTAGGACAGACACATATCTGTTTAGCTTTTGTAAGTATTTGTTCAGGGATTAGTGTTAAAACAGACTCAGAGAATAAAAAGGGCAGCCCATCTCAATGCTAACTAAAGTAATCGTGACTACAGATTACTGCATGCAACAAATCTGGAGATGGATGTGTTCCTTATACAGATTGGTCATTTTAAAGTCTGAACTTTCACTAAGTTTAAAAAAAAAAAATCAGACAAGGACAATTCCTATTAAGGCATCATGTAGTTATTTCACTAGATTCTCTGGAAATAAGCTTGTTTCTGTGCTAATTTTTCTTCTGGCAGAACCAATTCATTCTTGGCCTTTACAAGCTGGTCTTCTACATCTGATTCAAAATTGGATTTGGGCCTCGGGGGATATCTGATGTCAGCCTTCCTAATGTAGTGTCAACATGAAGACACAAAGAGATAAGAAGTCAGTTTCACTTAGAGTTTTCCTTTTTCTAGGGTCTAATCTGGATTTTTCACTCTCTTTCACTTTTGCACTCTGGATCATTGCATCTTCTTGTCTTGAGTTGCATTAAGCGGGAGGGCAGGAGCGTTCTTAGCCAACCTCCTTGGTTTATAGGCAGGGTCACTAACACAGCTGGAACACATACTTGTACTTCATGATATCACCTCATAAAACGATCACATTTTAAGCACGTATTTGAAAAGCAGAAACTCTGGGGTCAGGGTGGTGTAGACTGGAGGAAGGGTAAATGTAGGCTACAATGAGAAATAATGAGACTCACTTTGCTGGAGGAAATGGTCAAACATTAGCATTTCAATAGAAGAGGTCAAACCATTTCATCCAATACAGGATGTAGTTCCCTGCAGACCAAGCTAATACAACCCATAACATCTGTACTCTGTACCGCACTTTTTACATATGACGTCCAAACTGTAGGTTACTCCCCACAAAGACTTATATTAACCATCCTGCCTCCCTCCCTGGCCCATCGTGCAGTCTGTGCTCATCTGGAACATATGAGCTAACCAACTAAAAATGGGATGCAAAGGAAAAAGAGCAAGAACACAGAATCTCTCAAAGGTATTAGGAAAAACAGTGTGAGGCACACAGCTCAGGGCTTTCATAACACACAGAGGGGAAGACTGAATTATGATTCCTTGGACAACCTTAGTTCTGGACTTTCCTGACACATATATGACTTTGCAACAATCAAGGTTGTGTCATTCCTTAGGTCAATAACATACATTATTTATTAGGCTACAAGTTGATCATTCAACCAACCAAAACAAGCACTAACAAAGTATTTTCTGTGTTTGCCAGCGAGAGGCTTTAAGTTTATATTCTCTTGCAGAGGATGACTGGGAAGCAAAGTGCTTATCTCTTCTCTTAAGTGACACAACCTGTGTGTAGAGCTAACTTAGGACATACCACCTATGCAAATAACATGACAGTGAGTAAATGCGTGGTACACCAAGTGGGATAAATTCATAATTAAAATCACATGTGACTCTCATAAAATGAAGGTTTCCTATCCAGGCATATTCATATAGTCTTTTCCTGGAAGTGGTAAAATGCTGTGACAAAAAAGAATAAATTTGCATTTCCCAGCCTGCGGCACTTTCACAGTCCATATACCTACAGACTCACACTCTTGCTCCCAGCACCACTGCAGAGCAGAAAGTGGAGCTGCTTTGTGCAGTGACTTACTCCTGTCTTGCTTAGCATACTAGATTATACAAAGCCAGTAGAGAAGGTACTTTGTTCCAGGTCTCATATATGGTAAACGAGACAAGATTTTATGCCACAGGTAGAACATAACCTTTCTGCCATATTGCCTATCTTCTTAAAAAGATAAGGAAAATCCTCATGTTCAGATGAGCTCAACAGCTGCTCAGTTCGGCAGAAGACTTGTGAATTTTCCTTGATGCTGTTTCCTCCTTTGCTTACACCTATGTCTAATTTAACATCTTCTGTTCCACTCTTTTCTTAGCAATTGCTGCCCGACAGCACATTGGCCCATCAGCTTAGCAGCCTACACCAGCCAAAATCATGTTAAATAGTTGATTGGGTTCAGCTGGGTCTTTCTGCAGTGCAGGAAGAGCAGGCAGGCATTTGAATACAGTTTCTGGTTGTCAGTCTGGATATCCAGATCAATCCTTTGCCAGAAAGAAAAAAAGCAGCATCACGTTTTTCATAGTGCTTTTCTTTAATGACATTTCCTTCCTTCCATTAAGCAAACGTCCAGGGGAGATAAATGAATTGCTTTGTGTATCTAGGGGATCTTTGAAATCCTTGATCCAGGCTAAGTGTGCAAGACTAAGAAAAATAACAGGGAGCTGAACGGAGGAAAGAAATTTTAACACACAAACTCTCAGACTGAAAAAAAATAAAGAGCTAGAAAATGGAGGCACGGCACAAGAAAATAACTGAGACACAGGGATACTCCAAAATAATGCAGCTGCTAGAGGAGGAAAAAAAAAAACACAAAAGAACCTCATGCAGTAAAGGGAGAGTTGATGTTCAGCAATGCTCAGATATTTTAATACTGATGTGTTAAATTAAACTATGACAGCAGAACAGGCTTATCTGCAAGCGTCATGTTACTTCCCCTGGGATCATTACCTTCCCACTGGTGCTTCTGTCATCTTCTCCTTCCCCCCACAAATCTTACTTGACCTGAATTCTCATGATTTGACTCCATAATCCTCTGTTTTCCACTGTACGCACACAAAAGATTATTGTACAAAAGCAAATTCCCAGGGCCTTGGGCTTTGCTTTCCATTTAGTTAAAGAATTATCCTACAGTAGTTTAGGTGCTGGGAAACTTGTCCTGTAGATTATTGCCTACAGGGCAAATGCTGAGGAGGCTGCTAACAAGAGAACAGATGTTCAGTGGCTTATGAGCCTTGCTGATGTAAATATCTTCAGCACAGTGCTTGTCAATAAGCCTCTGCCTGAGAATCACAAACCTTGTGGACAAAATTCACTCCCTGTGTAAATGCATGGAGCTTAGGCAGAATTACACTGAGGAAGAGGCTGGTCCTTCATCTGCACCAGAGAGCCAGAGTTTAAAAGCTTGTACAGAAATTGAGACTAAATGTCATGAGAAGTTAATATTTTTAAACAAAACCTTGCTTCTTTCCAAGAGAAAGTGCAGCTCTTGGATCTGTTATGACACAGCAGGCCTAAAATAGATAGATTTCACTGAGGTACTGGTATTAGGGGTGAAAAGATCTTACAGTGACTGGGTCTCTCAAATTTTGCTTGCCTCCATAAAAGGAGGTTCTGCTTACAGGGCCTCAGTTGCATCCAGTGGATGTTGTCTTGTCAGGCAGCAGCGTTTTAAGGGGCTGTAGGTGAAATGCTCTTCCAGTCATCTGAACACGTGCAAACTTTCAGCTACCAAAGCGGCATGTTTGCTCCTCATTGCCTGATGAGCGACCTTCAGAGCATGTACACTTGAGAGAGGGCTGAGGAGCCAATTGCAATTAGTTGGTGCTTCTGAGGGGCTTTTTCTTGACGAGGTCTCTTGGCAGAAGACCAAGATGTGCAAGGAGGACTCTTGCCCTCAAGCTTTACCCCTTCCAGCCACCCTTCCTGCAGCAAGAGCAGGCTGACCTGGCTCTGCACCTCATCTTTGCCATTCAGCTCCGTTGTACCTACACTGCTGGAAAGCCAGGAGCGCTTGCTGATCATAGATTACCACTTCACTGTTGAAGTTTAATAACTGCACTCTGTCATCAAGTTGCTTGGTATAGTTTTCAGGACCCACTAATGAATCCCTCCAGCCGAGTGTGCCAGCTCTCTGTGTCTTTGCCAAGTGGTGCTCCAAGTTCCCACTTAACAGCATGAGAAGGGAAGGTGAGTGAGCAGGGTCTCTTTTCTATCAATGAGCCCATGAAACCGTGAAGGGGCTGTTTTTTCTGGGAGCCCTTTTGTTACAAGGGCGTAACCACAGTCTGAAAAATAAACAAACTCCACCATGTACAACATTTAATTGAAAAGACTGGCTGGCAAGCTGAAACTTGTGAGACCTGGGTCAGCTACTGAACTGCTTTATGATGTGGAGCAAATCACTTTGCTTGCTTACTGCTCTGTCCCATCCCAATCAGATTGCCAGCTCTGCACAGACAAGACTGAGTTTTATTAAACATGTATACCCTATGAGCACACTGAAGCCCTTGTCTCACCTGAGGCTTCTAGGTATTCTTGTAGAACACGTAATAATAACAACACTTAACGATCTCTTATGATGGGAAGTCCCTTGAAAAATATTTAGTACATGCCTTTGTATATAAAAGTGGTTGGCATGAAAAGATGCCACAGAAAATACTATAATTACAATCTATTCTTTTGGAGGTAGACATTTACTACCGTAATGTGATCACCCCTGGGTGGAAAGCAACAGCTGTTCCAGACCGCACAGGAAGAGCAGCGCAGGGCCAGGACCGACATGCAGCGTCTGCAGCGGGAGCAGGGGCAGGGCCCAACCTGCTCAGCCTTGCTCCTTCCCCTTGCCCTCTACCTGCAGGCAAACCACGGCTGGCAGAGCTGAGCTACCCCAGCTGGATCCTGGCCAGGACGATAAGGTTAACAGCCCGATCCTCACTGGAACTGTCGCAGTTTATTAATACCTAACCAAAGCCCTCTGCAGCATCTTGATGCTCCTGCGGGCGCTAAGCCTGCATCCCACCCAGCCCTGCTTAGCTTGTGGGGCAGAGCAGGGCCACAGCAGCCATGCTGAAGGTCAAGTCGGTAGGAGGAATATCAGCACGGAAGCTTCTATGGAAGTATATAAATAT
>NW_010546449.1:0-252 GCF_000687285.1 Phaethon lepturus | reverse complement strand
GCACTGCGTAACCTTACTTTAACTGCACCTTTTTTAGGATGAGGTCAGTAGTAGCTATAATGTTTTGAGCTTAAACGCAGCTGCGTCGAAAGCCCTTTAGCATCCGTGGGACAAAGCAGGATCTGTGGCGGGGTTGCACGCGGCTTGCGGGGCTTCCGCAGAACAGCACAGGATTTACTTCGCAAGCTTCCGCAGCGAAAGGAGGTACCGGCTGCAGAGCGAGCGGGGGCTCCGCCCCGGCTCGGCCCCGGG
>NW_010546448.1:24012-57835 GCF_000687285.1 Phaethon lepturus | reverse complement strand
GGGTGGGGGGTGGAACTTAGGCAGAGCTTTCTCTTCCATTCCCTAAAGAAAGCTAAAACCAGGAGAATCTGCCACCACAACCTGAGCCCATCCTGCCGTGCAAACCTTTCAGGACATGCTTTCAGGACATGTTCAGCATCCCAGCAGACACACACATTCTTTAATTTACTTTGAAATCAGTGAAAATGACAAAAGCAATCTACCAGACCCAAGTCGAGAACCTCTCTGATGGCTTCCAACTCCCTTCCAGCATCCAACGCTCCCGTGAAGGAAAAAGCATGGAGGGACTCATTATCTGTGCTGAGCACAAGTGTCCACAGCCCTCTCAGAGCTTCAAACCCAGCAAGCTGACTGCAACCAATTTCATTACTGGTACTGGGGACATAACACAACCAAGTGTCATGTTCTTCCTACCCCAAGAGGAGAATTAATTTGTCTGTGAGAGGCTGGAGCAAGCCCTGGAGAAAGCATCTAGGAAATCTGGTACCATTCTGCATAGTGGAAACACCTAATGGGAAACTTCAGGCCTGGGGTTATGTTCTTATTTTGATCCGATGTAAAATTCCCATCCTGCCAGGTTAAGGTGTGAGCATCAAGGGGAGGAAGCCGAGGACCTGGCTGGTGAGCGGACTACAAAGCACAGCTTGGTTTTACCGCTGCTTTCTGCACAACAATGCTCTAACTCATGCTACTGCAGTGTCAGCTGTGCAACCACATTTGCTGCCTATGGTAGTTATTACAAAAGGTGAGCAAGGATTAATTAGAGAGCTGAACAGCTTCCCAGTTGCCCACAGAACCCCGAGCACAAATTGATTTGAGGACCAATGCCATCATTTCCTCTTTCTTGGCCAACATCATTACCTGGAACACCAGGTTCGGGTATGCACTGCCCTGCAGACTGCGGGCCACGCAGAGAGAGCGATCTGCAGGGTGGTAGCCTCTAACACAGGCTACTGACAGCTTGTGGGTGCTGGGGTGGCACTGCTAGCGCTTTCACCACCAAAACTGGGCAAGGAAAAGGACATTCGTCCACAGCCTCAGAGACTCAAGACTGTTTCACGCTCAAATCTTGGTGCTGCAGAAAAACGCAAAACAATTTAAAAAGACTTAACACATGGTATAACCTAAAGGAGCCAGTGCCTCCACTCACACCAGTTTGGGGAGCTGGTTAACAAATCAGCCAACATGTACGTTTACGCCTCCTTTGCACTATTAGTAAACTAGACCTGCAAATTGCTGGTGTGTTACTAAGCCACCCAAAATAAAGCAACTTATGATGACGTAGTAAGGTACACTTACAACAGCAAGCTAAGCTGTTGTCACATCCTTTACCCTGTACAATTCATTCACAAAGAACATAGGAGTACAGGGATATCCCCAACTCTGCTTTTCAGATGGAAGCATTCAGAGAAAAACTACTTGTAAATACCAGCTTAGAAACTGTATTTGTACTCATCCAATCACAGAATCACAGAATCACAGAAACACTAGGTTGGAAAGGACCTTCAAGATCATCAAGTCCAACCATTAATCCAGCGCCACCATGTCCCCTAGACCATGTCCTGAAGCACCACATCCACACGTTTCTTGAACACTTCCAGACATGGCGACTCCACCACCTCCCTGGGCAGCCTGTTCCAATGCCTGACCACCCTCTCAGTGAAGAAATTTTTCCTAATATCCAATCTAAACCTCCCCTGGCGCAACTTGAAGCCATTTCCTCTTGTCCTATCGCTAGTTACTTGGGAGAAGAGGCCAACACCCTCTTCGCCACAACCCCCTTTCAGGTAGTTGTATAGAGCGATAAGGTCTCCTCTCAGCCTCCTCTTCTCCAGACTAAACAACCCCAGTTCCCTCAGCCGCTCCTCATAAGACTTGTGCTCCAGAGCCGCTCCTCATAAGACTTGTGCTCCAGAAATACATAATCAATACATCAAACCGCACACCATGAGAGACAATGCAATTGAGTATAAATAAGCAAACAAGCCTGACTTGTGACAAATCCATAGGATAAAAAAATGAGGAAACATAGTTACAGGACCTATCTGAGTAATGGACTGGAGTAAGGTTCCTCCGTCTTCACTGAAATGCATCAGACTGATTAATTCACTGTAAATTATTTACACAGCTATAGCCTCAAGGGAACATATTTGGAGGGAGGGAGGGTGGAATTCCTATGATATTTGCAGTTTTTCATAAGTAAACCTTTGAAAGGGAATTAATTACACTGGAAACTCCAAGTAGGACGGAATCTGCCCATATACAGTCAGACATGCCACCTGCCTCCTCATCCAATATATAGATTCATTACCCAGCCTATGGGTTCAAACCTTATTTGCATGTGCATATAGAGGTACTTGGCAGAAAAATAGCCATGGATACAAAAATAAAGCAATTTTTTTGTTGCTGCAATGAAAATTTGCCCCTACTCTGACTTTCAGTTCTCAGACTTCTCAGCCGATTGGCTCATCCCAGACTGTTAATTGCTTTCAGGTGGGAGAGCAGGAACCAGGATGTTAGATCCCACGCAACTTACCGGGTATAGTAGGAATCCACACCCAGAGCCTCCCGCACACTTGAAATGTACTGTTCCAGCGCAGAGTTTGTTATTGTTTGCAGAGTCACACTGTTGGCTTCATGGAAGTCCCCAGCATTTTCTGCCAGGCTGTCACCCAGGTAATACTCATGAAATTTCAGAATTCCTGCAAGGCACCAGAATCATGAGGTTACTTCTGAGGGGCAGGAATAATGCTGCCAGCAACTGTCTAGGGAAGTGGTACAGCCCCTAGCATTTGGCATTTCCAGCACAACCGGGGCAAAGCATTCCGTGTCATGTCTCCACAGGGCTTTTCCAGCGTTATGTATTACAGTCTTGCTTTTAAAATCTGGTTTTGTACTTTGCAGATGATAGCTCAAAAGTACAAAGGCACAGTAGTGCTTTTATGAGATGCTCAGAATGCATTTGCTATTGCAGTACTCATATAAATTATAAAACAGATCTTTCATACAAGCACCTACCAGGGTAATTCGCATTTCAATAGATGCACATGAAAAATACCTATTAATAGCCTCTGATCACATAAATTGAACACACAAGGCTCAAATGCTGAACAAGAGTGTTATTACTACAGCAGAACCTCCTCACATCAAACAAAGATTTTTCATTTCACTTATATGCATGAAAATACATTATATACAAAGAAAGAAAAAGATGGCTTAATGCATAGTAATATTAAGATAGCATTTCACAATGGGTAAACTCGATAAAGCACACTCACTGCTTTGTTAAGAATTCAACTATTACTGCAGATAAAACCTTCCTCCATTCAGACTGCCATATCCTTCCAGATATAATTAATTCTACAGCTTGTGATCAACAATAAAAGGCTGCTCTGAATGCTCTGTTTGCCTTGACAACATAAATTAACCAGTTAAGAAGAGTGGAGGAATAAAGAATAAAGCAATTCCTTCTGCAGCAACAGCAGCAAATACAGAATCAGTGAAGACACTCCAAGGGTACCATCTCAGTGGGATAATGAGGATCATGGGCTGCCACTGAAGCTACTTTTTCTGTCAGCCCTAATGAAACAAGAGGTCACCGTGGCTGGGCTGGAGTCACCACTGAAGAGCTCCCCAGCAAAGCTGCTGTACCCCTTGAAGTACCACAGTCCCTCTCCTTCCCAACACCTGACAGTGCCTTCAAGGAGGCAGTCACAAACCCATGTACTTGAAGAGTGCAACTGCTTTTCTACAAGACGCAGTTTGGGCAAGGAGAAGACTGGTCATGAAGCCTAGTGGCAAACCCTACACTTCTGATACATGTAATTTTAGTAAGCCTAGCTTAATATTAATACTATAGAATTACTGGCATTTTATTGTGCGGACTACAGGCCTGAAGAGCCAATTTGTGACTGGATGCATAGCAGGACAACACTACCTTACACTTATATGTGCAACATTGCAAAACGTGCCCAAACAAATGTTATCTTCCAATCAATGTCATTCCATCTGAAGTCAGGCACATATGAATGTTTGCTTCCCTTCCTGAAGCATTTTTGGTGCAGTCTAAATAGTGCTTTTTATCTCTTCAGCTTTGTGATGGTGAAGGGCTGCAATTATTAAATTATATCCAGAAAGAACTCATGAAAATTTACAGTCATCACTTTATTAGATAATGAAAAACAGCTGTCTGCAAAAAGCAATCCTCTTCTAATTAATCCTCCTTGCTCCTCTCTGATAAGTGTTTCCACATTCATATGAGGAGAATTCAGAGGATCAGGCAGTTCAATGGCATATCAGGAAGCAGGGAAGCACTTCTGTTTTCTGCAATCCACTTCAGTGAATAAATGTCAAAAGCTTTTGAAAGGATAAAGCACAGAAATATAATTAAAGTAGGGATTCTTATGCATAGAAGATTCTCACAGAGCCAACATACTTGCAATCTCATTACTGGTCTGCTCTGCCTTGTGGGAAATTATATACAGATTGTATATATTAATGGAATATATACAGATTGTATATATTAATGGAAGTATTAAACACGTGAAACATTTCCATCTCCAGGTGAACATCAAATCCCTGAATAAGCATTTCTATGGCTATGCCATAGTTTTCAGTCTATTCAGCTTTAAGGTATCAGATGGAAAGGATTCCCTTGTATGTTCACTCTGGTGCCAGATTCATTCCTAGCTACAAATGGTACAACTCTCCCTTTGTAAGGCTTGTTCACAGGCTCTCATCTCCAAAAAGGACCTCACCTGCCCCAGGAGCCAGCAGCCAGCTGTACAGATAACCTGCAGCCAGTGAGTAGTAAAGAACAAGTCCCCTCTGGCCATTCACTGTCTCCAGGACCTGGTCAATGGTCACCGGAGAATAGGGATCAGAGTCCTGCTGCCCAGTCTGACGTTCCACGAGCAGGTCAGCAAATGCCCTCGTTCGTCCTCTCTCTGCTACTGCCAAAGCTTCATCATGGTGACCTGAAAAGACAAAACCATCTCTCAGACCTGACACCAATGTGGTCTGCAGCACAGTGTGCAGGAACAGAGACAGCTGCTATCCCAACCCAAACTAAAACCTGGGGAAGCAGGGTCACAGCACTTATTTCTGGAAAGAGTAGTCTCTGCTGGAATACAGTCCCACAGATCATCTTGGCTGCAGGCAATAACACAATGTATGGGAAAATGAGCCACAGAGTGGCAAATGAATGGAGGAAGCAAGAAAGAAGATCCAAAAGTGCCTGAAATCCAAAGCAGGGACACTCTTATTTCTGTCTTGGCAAAGAAATACTGTGGTGTGTCAGACAGATGAGGAGTGAAGGATGTGTCATGAACTGCCTCTCCACAGCTTCAGCTGAACTCTTGGCATGAGCTTGGAGTTCAGACTCGGCATATGATGGCATCTCTTACCGAGACTGACAAGTACTCGCTGCAGGGCCTGATAGGAGGATGTCTGCAGGTCGAAGAGTGACAGCTTGTAATCTGTGCTCAGCTGCACCTCATGTCGGATGTTTTCGAACAGTGCCGAGGCCCGGTACAGCTGAGAGGGAAAACAGCCACAGTGACTTCCTTACAGACACAGCACAAAGCACCGGCTGGGAGAGCAGGAGGATCCAGGGCCAACATACCCTCAGGCAGGGGAGGTCTGCCTCAGACAGCCCCTCAGGATGGCAGCATCCCTGGGAGAGGGGAGGTGACTTTGGATGGAGCAGGAAGGCACATGGGCCTGAGTTGGCTCAATGCGTTACACACCCTCCCCAGGATGCACCTCCCCTGAGGTTTCCTCCCCTGAGGACAGGAATGACCCAAAGGGCTCAGAGGACACAAGCCTGCCAGCACCAAGCAGACAATGGTATACCTGGTGCTGAGACTCTTCCAGGTTCCCACTCGCCCAGAGGGAGAGGCCGAGCCCATGGCGGATTTTGGCTTCATCTTCTCTGCGTCCCAGCTGCTCTGCCAGCCTCAGTCCTGAAAAGGAGCCAGAGTGAGAGAGGGCCAAAGGGGAGAATGGGCTTTGGCAGCCAGGTAGAGCACTTCTGCCTCAGCAGCCTGGAGGGCTGTCAGCTCGGGTGGGCCCCGGGTCTCCAGAGCTCCTGTGGCAGGCAGACAGCCATGGAGCTGCCGAGCAGTGGGACGCTGAGCGGTGGGATGCTGAGCAGGGCAGGGCCAGCACTGGGCAGCTGCTGCTGACACTCAAATTGGCACCAGTGTAAGAGGTGCCTCAGCAAGACAGGTATTTCCATAGATTAAGACCTCCCTAAGTGAGGTCAAGGTGCAGTCCCCTTGAGACATACTCAGTAAGCCCCTATCAGGAAGTTTGACTTTTAAACCTTAAAAGTCACACAGACAAACAAAATCACACCGAACTGCCAAACACTGCCAGAAAAGACATCCCCTGCCACATGACCGCCTCGTTTCCCAGCAGCTCTCCCCAGCCTTCTGGCAGGCCCCACACGGTTTACATACTGAGCCAGAGCACAGGGGGCAAGGTCCTGGTGTGAACGACCTGGAGCTCGTTTCACTTATTGCCGCTTCCACCACGCTCCAAACCTCTCGCCTCCATGGGCCCTGGACAACAGGGACTCCTCCTCTTGGGCGCCTTAGGTTTCCCACAGACTGGAGAGTGGGGGCCCTGGCCACAACCATGCAGCTCAGCAGCAGTGAGCATTTGCAGACTTTTCAGGAATTCTGCACCACACCAGAAGAAGGAGCTGTGTTTAAATTCTCCCCTTCCTACTTAATTGAATTCCCTCAGCATACTGGAATCTTGCCAAGGTCAGTTTCAGGAAAACCAGACTAACTGATGTAATTAATCCTTCAGCTTCCAGCTTCATACACTCCAACTACACTGCTCATCTCCTCCATCAGAGAGCCATCACCTTGAACAGATGCTGCTTGCATGCTGGAATCCCTTGCAGCAGCACAACTCATAAGCCAGTGCTGGCCTCTGAGCTCAGCAGCAGCAGCAGATGGCTTCCAGACACTGAAGACTGAACCTCCCTCACCTCCCTATCAAACACAACTTGTTTTCACTCACAGCATAGAGGACACTCACCCATCTGGTCTCACTCCCAACTGAACACAGGAGAGGCCAGGTAGCTACCAGCAAGGCACCCATCAGTTTGAAACCTGCTCTGGGGATCAGAGAGATCCAACACAACCTGATGTGGTTTTCCCAGAGCCAGTTCCTGGTTTGCAATGCTATTTATAGAGAAGGTTTACACCTTCTAGGCTCAGTCACAAACGAGCTTTATAAAAAGACTCTGCCCGGTGCAGTCTGGATTCAAGCTCAAGAGCTAGCTGAGACGCCCACAGGAAGGCACAGATCATGCTTTGCAATGCTTTGTCTACATGACACCAGGAAGGCTCTGACTCACGTGGCATGTTGACCATAACAGGCCACTTCGACAGCTACTCACACGGATGCTCACCAGTAGCTATGGATGTCTGCAAGAGCTTTTGCATCAAAGGCTGCTGTCAAACACATCCTTCTAGTGCTACGCTCACAGTACCTCACTTCTCTCCATGTTGTCAGGCCTCCCTCCTATCCCCCCGCACCTATCGCTACATGCTGTGTTGCACAATTCAGCCTCTTACCTTCCTGCAGGTACATTACAGCCTGAGAGTAGTTCTGCAAGGCGTGATGAGTCCTCCCCAGACTGCTGTAAGACACAGTTTTAGCTACAAGGTCGTTCATTTGTGCTGCAATGCTGAGGTGCTGCTCCTGATAAACTACTGCCCTCTCATAGGTGCCCAAGGATTCGTAGGTCAGGCCCAGATTCCCATAGGCCCGGCCTTGGCAAGTGGGGTTGTTGGTCTCCTCCGCGATCTGCAGGTCTAGCTGGTGATACTGCAGGGCTGTGTCATACTCTCCCATCTGCTGGTAGACCCCACCAAGGCCACAGGCAGCATCGCTCTCCAGAGCTCGGTCCTTCATCTCTCGAGCAATGTTCAGCTGGCGTTCCAGGCACGAAATGGCTTGTTCGTAGTTCCCCAGCTGGCTGTGCAGGCTCCCCAGCTCCCCATAGGCCTGGGCTTTGTTAAATGCCTCCCCCAGCTCATGCGCCACCACGAGCCTCTTCTCAAAGCACACAAGAGCCTGCTGCAAACTTCCCATAGCCCTACAAGGGAAGAAAACGACAGCATTTATTTTGCCAGTATTTTCTTTGAAGAAGGTATTTTGTCATTTCCTCTAGTGGTCAGCTCAAGCCTTTCAGGCAGAGACAAACACTCCCCCCCCGGAAACATCCCCGGCACCTTTGAATCAAGCTCCTTCTTCTGCCACCCTATGAACTTCTCCTCCTCCCAGGGCAGAGCAGCATCAGCTTCATTATTTGAGCTGGTAGCAGAGTCCTCAACGCCAGGACTCTGCTACTTGCTCCTATGCCAGATCTCCATGCATGCATACAATGGCCACACAAACACACCCCATCAGTAACACAATGCATCCCTTTGTACTTGTACTTCACTGTCTGTCATTAGAATATATATGTAGTGCTCCTTACCTGTGCCCATTGCCCAAGCCCCGGTAGGCCTTTGCCTGATCTTGCATACGGTTCAAGCTTTGAGCCACGGACAAGTACTGTTCATAATACTTTATAGCTTCCTCAAAATCTCCCAGAGCCTCATAACAATCACCAAGGTTCCCATATGCTCGGCCCCGATCTAACACAGATTCATTTCCACTGAGCTGCTGCAGCATGGCCAGCTGCTGTTCAAAGTAGCCAATAGCTTCCTCCATGACATTCATGTTCATCTTGGTAATGCCCATGTTACCATAGACTTGGGCTTCTATGCTGGGGTCCTTCAACTTCTGCCCAAGCTCCAGCTGTTCTTCATAACACTTGAAGGCCATTGTGTACTTCCCAAGTGACATATACACTGCAGCAAGGTGACCATGTGCTCTGCATTCACCTGGCATATCTCCCAGCTCCTGGTACACCTCCAGCTCCTGCGTGTGGTAACCTAAAGCCTTGTCACACTTCTGTATCATTCTGTATGCAGAGCCCAAGGCTGCATAGGCACTGGCTTCCAGTCTCCTGTCTTTAACATGATGGGCTAAGCTCAACTGCTGCTCATAAAATTTTATTGCACCATTTACGTCTTTTTTACAGACAAAAATATCCCCCAAGTTCCCCAGAGCTCGGAATTTGGCCTGGGAATTGTTCAGAGACTGGGCCAGAGACAACAGGTACTTTTGACACTCCTCTGCTTTGCTGAAGTCCATCAAGGCTTTGAAGGCCAGGCCCAGGTTGCAATAGGCTTTGGCTTGGCTCAGCTTGTCATGAAGATCCTTTGCTAAGGCAAGATCCTGCTCATAGTACTTAACAGCTTCCTCGTAGTTCCCAAGGCAGTAATGGGCATAGCCAAGGTTATGGCAAACTTTCCCTTCCCCTTCCATGTCCTGCAGCTCAGGGGACAAGCGCAGGTACTGCTCGTAGTAAGGGGCTGCCTGCATGTATTCCCCTCGTGAACAGTGGAAGTTGCCCAAATTGCTGAGGGCCCTTGCTTCACTCTGGATGTCTCGCAGCTCACGTGCAATGTTCAGATGATTTTGGTAGTGCTGCAGAGCTCGGTCATGGGCACCCAGTGCTTGATAGGCAACTGCTAAGTTTCCGTGTGTAGATGCCTGAGAGGCACGGTCATTTACTTCCATGGAAATCTGCAGCTCCTGCCGATGGTACTTGACAGCCTGGTCATACATGCCGAGAGCGTTATAAGCATTGCCCATGTTGCCATAGGCCCGTCCCTGGGCTGCATAATCACTTAGCTCCTGAGCTATGGACAGATGTGTCTTATGGAGCCGCAGCGCAGTGTCATAGTCGCCTTTCATCTGGTGAATGATTCCTGAAAAATAACAGAAATGGGCTCAACAAAAACATTCCTCCACGCTAACCCTTCTGCAACACCTTGCTATGCCAGAACTTTCCAGCAGCCTGGCCCTCGTCAGCTCATGGCCTGGTCCCTTCCCCCAGGCTCTCTACACAAGGCAACCCCATCCCTTCCTCACAGCACCCTGCTGCATCCCTGGCACAGGCCCTTCTCAAGTAGACTGCTTCTTTACTCCTAACAGGCAAATCCTGGAGAAGGTTTTATATTACATATGAAGCACACACCACCACAACAGCTGGACAGTTTGGTCTTATAAAATGCCCATTTTCTTTTGTAATTATGCTACTTTTTTTCTTCCCCCCATCAGTGATACCTGGTGACTCCAGAGCTCATATTCAGCACACTGAGCAAGAAAGCAATTTGCATTTGCTTTTCGATTTCAGTCAAATCATTTTGTACTTGTTATGAGACTAATTTTACACCTTATGCTTCAGTTAAACTCTGTGCTAACACTACATGTGGCTCCTTTGCAAACACATGTGAACAGGCCTGGAGATTAAGGAGCCATGGAAGGAGGCCCTGCAAACACAGATCCTGCAGATTCGTCACAGTTACTTGATACCTGAAGACAACTTCAGGTCTTTCCCTGTCCCTAAAAGAAAACAGCTTCCAATTTCCATCTCCATATCGTCATCAACGTGTTGAGGTGGAGGTCATGCGGAAGGTCAGGAGGCAGCTGCCTTCCCCCGTCACTGGCAAGCGCAGCATGCTGTGATCAGGCCCTGTGCATCAGCCCCCTCTTCGTTTGTACTTTTGAAAAGAAATTTGAAAACAAAGGCTTTCCAAGTGAGCCTGGAACATGAGGGCTGAAATTTGCTTTCCTGAGGCATTTGGACCTCGCAGACTCGTTTTTTGAACTCCTGTAGGATTGAAAACCCAAGTTCCGTTACATCAGCATGAAGCACTGTGGCTGAATTACCTGTATTTCTATCAGAGCAAGTCATTAAAAAATTCTGCTCACTTTTCTATGAACATGAGGCTTCAGAAGGCAATTTAGAAAATATGGGCAGAACAAAACAGGATCAAACCAACAAACGCTTGGCTGCTGTCTCCCCCTGCACTGCGATTGTGATCAAAACTAGAGCTCATGGCAGGAGGGACTGCCTCCCTGGTGTCTTAGTCCAGCTCCTGGCCAAATCCTTTTTCAGCTCCAACAAGCCTGCAGCTCTAACTGATCAGCATTAGCTATTGCATATCTGGCTGATGCATGCTGATGTTTCCCTCCGGTATGACAAGGGAAGGTAGTGGCAGCAAGGATGGGGTGAACTAAGCTAAGTCACGCCATGTGAATATTTTGGCCCTCCATCTCCTATCTGGAGACAGGGCCAGTGCTGGCTCTAGGTGGACAGCCACACCGCTGCACACCACAGAGTGCTCACAGGAAAGACCACAGATTTCTGCAGAAAAAACATGAAGTAATTACAAGGGGTGGGACTGGATCAGACATAAAGCTACGCTAACTTAGAAACTGCAAAAACAGTCACTGTGAAAGTGTCCCACTGCTTTAGAAACTAAAAAAGATGGAATTAGCTAAATCTCTCCCCTGGAAACAGCAAGAGGTGTCTGAGCTGGAAGGAGGCAGAACCAGCACTTCCCCGAAGAGCCCGTGCTCCAAAAATGCTTACATCACCAAGTCATGACATCACCAATAATATCCCAGGCAGAAGTGGCTGTTGCAGGACACGAACGAACTCATTAGCGAGCCTCTCTAGAAAAGCACATTCATAGATAATTTCCTTAATGCTTCATTAATCCCAAGTATGTCATGCCGAGAAATAAAACGCAGTCTTACTTCTCAAGGAACAGAGTAGGAAAAATGCCACCAGGATACTGCCAGGAGCTACCAGCCACAACTTGCTGATGCTTGCAGATGCCAAGAGGCTGAAATAGAGAGTAACAGGACAAGCAGAAGGAGGACCGGCTGGAAGGTCAGACACCTGGAGGAACTCAGAATAGCATGCAGACTTTTCCCACCGCATGGCTGGAAACACCCACCCACCCAGATCTTACAGAGAAACTACAGGGACACAGTCTGCCAGAGACGCACGGGCACCACAGGCTGGCTGCTAATACCTACTGAGCCTTGCTGCCCCTGCTTTGTTGTTGCTACTCAGTGGGTTCCCATCATCCTTTCTGTACAAGCTGCCATCCCTGCCCCTAATTTCCAAGCATCCTGACCTGTCTCTCTCCCATTAAACGGCAACTGTGTTTTCCCATCCTCAGCCTATCCTCAGCTATACACTTAAACAAAATTTTTGTCAAAGCCAGAGACAACCTTGGCCCTGGACTGTAGACTCAGGGCTTGCTCTGAGGGGATGCTGACTCTACACCTTGCTACTAGGTTCATGTATGTTTTATATGTGAGCCATGTCGAGCATCAGCTGTTCCACATTCTTTCCCATGTCCTGCACAATACAAGCTCCTTAGCTGCAATCTTTGGCAACAAAACAACTGCAAGAAACAGACCAGATGCCCCTAAGGAAGGAGAGAGACTCATTTTGGTCTGCAAGGGATTCTGCTCATCTGGAACATGCAATAATTACTTTATTTAATAACCATCTCCCCAAATCTATCTCAATTTCCAAGTTGGTATCTTGGAAACCAAGATGACACCCAGGCAGGTCTGGCCTGTGATTTGGTGTTTCTGTTGTCCATGTGGCACTGAGATGGGAAAATTGAGGCTGAGAAAAACATCTGCAAAGCTGCCTGCCTGCGAGAGGTGTTGGAGCAGCGTGGAATGCAAGTTCCTGCTTTTAGCACCTAGTACATTAAAAAAATCTATTAAGAGATAATGTGAGGGCATTAGTGTGAAATCCGTATTTTAGCTTACAATTTCTCTCGTGCCCAAAAAATCCTTCTAAATTGGTCTTGTACTAGTGTATCTATTAGCCATTACAGTCCTCAGGCCAGATCACTGCTGTGCACAGAGCACAAGATGCTTGATCAGGCTGAGGTTCCTCTGGCCACCCATGGATCATCAGCTTTAAGATGTGGATCCTGCTTCTGTCACAAAGTTCCTCTCTTTATTTTTCTATCTCAGCCCTCTTATCTTCCCTGGATCAACATCTCTGGTAGCACTGCAGATTATTTTGGCAAATACTCAGCTGACTTGACAGAGAAGGAAAAGTCTTTGGTATCCAAAGTCATTTAAGAAGGCCCTAGTGAGCAGAAAGGATGCGACAGCTCAGCCTCAAAGCTTAAACACCCTGAAGAAACTCCACTGTGAGGAACAAGAAAAGTCAGTGCTCAGTGGTCACCATTAAAATGCCATTGACAACTCAGACGCTGTGTACACAGGAGTGGTGGATGAAAGATGAGGATGCTAGTGAGAAGTCCTATGCTTGCTGTCATTACCTCTCTCTCTCAACATGGAGGAACTCACAACGGAGGAAGAGTGTCGGGGATGCTGACCCAACCCAGACTCTCCCACTACCACTTCATACTATAGTTGAGGATAGTTAAGAAATGGAGTATCTGAGGCTGGAGATAATAGGAATTCCTGCCCCAGGACACCAACCCCTCCTGTCCCACATGAACGAGAAGGAAAGTAGGAGAGGAAGATGGCAAGTCAGACACAGAGCATGGCTTTGAAAGGCAAAAGGCAACCAGAGAAGTAAAATTCATACTAGAGATTAGGGCAACAGGTTACTGAAAGAGACAGTGCTGCCACTCTCTGGAGAGGCTACGGATGGAGTTTCACCCTGGATACTATGTCCACCGAAAAGGCTGCTCTCTGTCACAAGCCCTGCTCAATCAAATTCCCAGAATTTCATCTGAAAAATTAAGGTTGCTCTTGGGAAAAGAGCAACCTGGTAAGGGACCCCACACAGCACCTCCTGGTATGTTTCCATCATTTGCCCGAGGTAATTGCAAAGGACGGCCCAGGAAGGAAAGGTTCTAGACTCAGACTCCAAAATCATCACCTACCAAATATATTCTCTCTTTGTGCATTCCTCAACAGACAAAAATGAGGTTCGTAGATGGATGGGATATGAAGCCTTCACAGTTCTAAATGTTTTAGTCAGCCTCTTTACTGCCAAGAAAGGAGAAAAACAGTGAGCAAATTTTTACCAGGAGACAACCAGGAAAAAACCAAGTAGCATAACAGAGAACAAAGCTGTGCCACCCTCACCAGCAGAGCCTGCTATCACATTAGTTTGCTCGAGCTGTCACCGATTTGTTGTGGCATTTGAGGAAAAAGGATCCAGAAACACACTGTCACTTCAGAATATCACCATTCTGACTCATTTTTACAGCTATAATTATTGACTTCAAAGTAAAAGATAGTCTTCTGGTCAGGCAGCTACACTATATTCTGGAATAGCACATGAAGGATAGAGCAGAACAGACCCAAGCAGAAGAAAGAACAAGCACTCAGCAGACATGAGGGGAGACAGCCAGAGATACCCTTTACTGCCTTATACAGTGTAAAGCACCAAAAATGGCACAAATTACATTAATTCACAAGTTTTCTTTCTTTAATGATGAATACAGTTAGAACGGGGTAGAAACCTGTATAAGATATCAGCAAAATAATCATAAAAGTGACATTCTGCCTATGCAAATCACCCATTTTTCCAATTCAGGCAATGAATCAGTAAGGTGAGAGAGAAAGTGTCAGACTAACTTTGGAACAGTCTTTGCAGCTGCTGTGCTGGACCCCGGCAGGCGGTTGCAGCAGAAGTCAAAGGGACCTCCAGTCTCCCACTAGCATTAGCCAGTGCAGAACAAACCTCTGTGTCGTGATGGGATCACAGCTGCAGCACGGCCTCCAGCTTAGACTGAGGTAACATCAGTCTTGACTGAACCTGCTCTTTCAGAATGAAACACGAACATGCTGAATGTTGAAACGGAACAAAAGTGGTTCTGAAGTTCACCCATGTGAGAACCATGTCCCAGACACATTTGTGGTGCGGACAGGAGAGCCTAACAGCATCCACCGTCTCATGCATGCTCTGCTGCAATGCAGCTGGGCTGGATGAGTGGGTTTGCGAGCAGTGAGAGATGAAGGAAAGGGGGTCTTGGGTGACTCAGCTAGCCCTTCAGCAATCAGGGAAGAGATGGCCAAAGGTAACCACCATTCTTTTACTCTAATTGCAAAAACACTTGAAGAGAAAATATCTGGAACCTTTGGACAACACTCCAAGCACATGAAGATAGGCACAGAAATTCTCTTGTAACTGCAAAGAGCTGCCGAGCACCAAGGGAGAGACTTTAAACTGTGTTTTATAAATAATCTGAGGGTGTCCTTTCTCCATTGCAATGGGAACCCTTACGAGCTGCATAGGCTGAAAAGCCAGCTCTCTACATGGAGTCTTGGCATTTGGAAACATCATCTGCTTGCAAAGGTTGACAATCTGAGGCTTCTGGTTAAACTCCACATCTCCTTGTTGTGAAGGGTTTGATAACTTGTGACTTGCCCTCAGTCCGTTACCTTCTGCTTACCGAGTCACAGAACACATTATATCTCCCTGCACAGCGCTACAGCAGCTGGGCTATGTTACATTCCATGTCTGTCTTGCTCAGCGTTAGATAGTACACTTAAGTGAGCTTTCCATCTAAATCAGTGAAATGCAAACAGAAAATTTCTGTTGCTTCAGCAAAGAGGCCAAATCTAACGTTCTGGCTTGGAAACACATATTTAGATGCATTTTTTAGATACATTTTTTGTTAGCATGGTTATTTTGATGAGGTTTTGTTTTGCTTGTGGATTAGATGAAAGAGACAATTAAGACTTGACTTTTTAATTGGTACTGGATGCATTTTAAACAACAGTAATAGGCTTTCTCAACAAGAACTGCATGTTCTCTTTCTCCAGTATAACTTAACTCTGACAGAGAAGACATAAAAATATAGCCAAGTAACAGCTGAAATGTGAGATCCTGCACTCAGAAGCTAAAAAAACTATTCTAATACAAAGTGTAGAATGGCTGAGTCAGCATACCAACTTAAGTTATATTTAAGCTTAAATCCAACATAAGAAAAGCATTCTCTGCTGCACCAAAACTCTTTCCTATTTTTTTTTCCCCAAAATTTTTTGGAATTACATGCTGAAAGCATCATCAACTCCAAAGCTGCTGTAAGATTAATAATGATATTAAGATGAACTTTCTAGTCCCAACTTGAATGATTTTGAGCCAGCAAAACAGCGAGAGAATTTAAAACACAAGTGAGTACCGTGAAGGCTGAGGAACAAGAGCAAGTTGCTTCCTTTTGCAGCAGTGCTTATTTCATTCTGGGATGAGGCAAAACAACTATAGCGAGTATCAGCACTTGCAGCAAATTGCTAAGCCCATCTCTTCTCAACATTTCTGTACCAGTTTATTGGATTTTTTTATGATGCTGAGTAGCACAGAGACAGAGTACATTGAACATGCAGGCAATCAGAAAAAATACTACAGAACTTGAATTAAGCTCTTTCTTCTAGCAAAAGAGCTATGGTCTGCCCAATGGTAAAGGGCTCTCAGAACAGGAGGAGACAATACAGAAAACCCAAGATAACTCATCACCACACTGATGTAGGGAAGAAAAAACAGAAGTGACAGCTTCCATTTCCCCAGACTGTTTCCCAGATTTGCTCAGAAAGAATTGGTGCAATTCTCCAGAAAGTAGCAAGTGCTTCGGAGAGGAGGTGAATGAAAGTGGTTCTGATCTCTGGAGGTTTATCAGTGCTGCTCAGAACATGTCCACCCACATTTTATAGGTGCTCATGGCTGAACACAGCCATGCCATCTCCCAGTAACTACGTCATCAGAACAGCCTGCACACCCTCTGGTCAGCTTCCACTGGAAACAAAACACATTAAGTTAAGCTTCACAGCAAGAGGAACTTTCAGTCCTGACTGTGAGCTGGGAAGCCAGCGTGTTCCCCAAGCATAGCGAAGGACAATGTCTCCATCTCCCCCACCAAGGACCCAGAGTTTACACCTCGCCCTGCTCCCTGCCTGGACAATCCAAGGTCCTGTTCCTCCATGTGGTCTCCTCTATCCTTGTCACAGACCAGTGGATCCCTCACATGTCCGTATCTCCTCAAGACCAGCCCCACCCTGGCAGCAGAAATGGGGGATGTATTTTATGCTTTGCTAGATGCATCTGCTGCTGTTCTCTGCAGAAGCCCTTACATAAATATTAGAGGAAGCCAGATGCAAGGCTTCATCCCCCCAGACCTCTTGCCTGTTGGGTGCTGTCACACTAACAGGAATGTTATCAATGCTCACTGCTCTCTAATGCTAAGCATGCCACAAGTGCTTTTGCCTCACAAACCTATTTTGCCTCACAGATTTGCCCTAATTTGTGTAAAGGAGGAGATTTGCAACACTAATTAGAAAGCTAGGACTGTTTTGTTTTCTCCAGTTCACCTTATCTTCTTCATTCAGCTCCTGAAGACTCAGCTATTAAGAGAAATTAAGTAATTCATCAAGCCCTTTTCAATTACCTGCTGTTGATAACATCAGAGTACAATTAGCATCTACAAATGAACCGAGTGCCAACTGCCAAGCAGAAACAGAAGCTAGTTTACAGCGTGGGGCGGCTTGCAAGAGCTGAGAGTCAGGGGCTGCCAGCAAACACATATTTTGTTATACCAGCAACAGCCCTGTTCTGACACTCCCAGCCAGCTGAGAACATATCCTTAACGACAGCTGGAACATCAGCAGCGCAAACGCTGCATCCCACAGCAGAGATGGAAACGCATCTTTGGTCTCTTCCACATCTGTCACTGTGAAGAATAAGCAGGAACGGACTTCACTTCGATGTAATTCAGTCTTTCCCAGCCTGCCAGCAGGATGCCATCTCTCCTTAGAAGAACATGAGACTCCTACACTCCATTATTTTAATGTTTACATTCTGAAAACAAACTTAGTTAGGATTTGACCCATGTGTATCCCAACTTAGAAGGCAGCAATATATTGACATACCCAGCTAATAAGCTCCCAAAGAAATGGCCAGGCAATAAACTACATCACTTCTTGCCTTAGTGCAAGACTCAAGTTTATTTCTGAAACCTGTATAGCTCTTCAAATGGACTTTACCTTTTCATTTCCCTTCTGCCATGAGCTTGTGCTTTCTGGTGCCTTTCTGAGCAGGTTAATAATTGAACATGGGATACATTACATCGGCACACAATCTGCCAAGTGCCTGTTTAATTTATGAAGACAGTCTGGTGAAACGAGGGTAACTAAGAAGATAGCACACAGCAAGCCTCCTGCATGCCGGCAGCAGCTCTGATAGTCACAGCATTCCCTGACAAATTCTGCTCCATGTCAGGGCCTTACCTAGATTGGAGGAGGCTCTGCCTTCAGCAGCTCGGTCCTGCAGGCTCTCAGCAATGTGCAACTGTTCTTCATGGTACTGCTTAGCCCTCTCCAGGTCCTGCATACATCTAGCTGCATGGCCCAGGCCAGCGTAAGCTCGCATCTCAATGGCCTTCTCAGCCAGGTCCTGGGCCAACTCCAACACATAGTTGTGGTAGGACATAGCTTTGTCGAAGTTTCTCCGGTAGTGGTAAGCACTGCCTAGGTTGCTGTAGGCTCGAGCTTCCTCCCGCTTGTTCCCCAGCTCCTTGGCGATCTTAAGATGTTGTTCATGGCACTGCACTGCATTTTCAAAATCCCCCATTGCAATGTACACTGCTCCCATGTTGCCCAGCTCCCGTGCCTCAGAGAGCTCATCTTTGGACTGCTTTGCAAGGAGGACACACTGCTTATGGCTAGCCAGGGCGTTTGGGTAGTCCCCAATGGCTGTGTACACATGGCCCAGACTGCTCAGTGCTGAGGACGCTGCCTGCAGGGATAAGAGAGAAAAAGTAAGTACAGGTATTCATGGAAACAAGTCAGATGACCTCAGTCCTAGAAATCAAAGTCACAAAAAGCCATTCTGGAGAAAGAATGTGACGATCAGCTAGAAAACCTGCTCTCTGCAGTTGTTCTACACCCCTCAGGGCAGCTCAGACAGAGGCAGCAGGAATGGGATTGACTCGGGAGAACAGGGCTACCTCTTTCTCTGAGACACTGTCTGTGTACCTGGTAGAGGGGAAGGATGGCACTGCAAACATGCAGAGACCACTGAGGAAACAGAAAGTGATCACTGCAGAAAACTGCACTCCAGGACCAGCCTGAGCTGTCTCACAGAGCAGTGCTTCCCCTGCAGGCAGCCACACCTCAGGTCACGTCTCATGATTACTTTAATATCTACACCAAGTAGATACTCACCTGCAAAGAACACTGCAAACAAATGTTTGCTCTGTTCCACCCTCCACCCAGTAAGCTCACCTCAAAGCAACAGACTCCTGAGACCCTGCAGGCTTATGCCAAAGCACTGTCAAGAGACCAGCAGCAAATTACAAGAATCAGATTCTTTTGCCCACTGCATCTACCAGGATGCAGGCCTGCCTTCCACCTGGCAGAGCCAGAGCATGCACAGCCAGACAGCAGGGCAAGGAGCCAACAGCAGGGGTGTGTTCCTTCTGCCTAACGCACATCTGCTGCCTCAGCATGGCTGTTCACTCCAAAACCCTGACCTCGAGTCCTCCATGATCCCTGCCTGTGCATTTCCTTCACTACCCAGCTGCTGCTGTGACCCAATTCCACAACAGCCATCTTTTCCAAAACTCCAGGAAGGAGCAGCCAAAGTGAGTGACTGCACAGAGATTGGTCTCACCCCTACCTAGCACCCTAGCTCAGGAAAGATCCAGTCTACCCTTCCACCCAGGATGGTGACACAGTGTCTCAGGACATGTCCTTGCTATTCAAAATGGCATAACCCCATGCTACCAACGAAGAGGCAGCCTCACCCTTTTCCTGTCCTTGGCTGTGAGGTCCCAGTGCACCCTTAGGCTAGCGTTCCTGTTCATGGAGTGGATTCTGAGCTCTCCAATCACCCATTCAAATTTCCTATTTCCTAACAGGCAAGATCTTTGCACTGGGCGGTGTCATGGAGGGAAGAGCAGCTCGACCACAACACCAGGCCGCAAGCCGATATGGCCCCTTCAGCTGTCCCACTGTTGGGAAGAAAGGCATTATCCCTCTGTTCTTGCTTTCTGAGCTCAACCACTGGAGCCACCTGTTTGGCATACTTTTATTTTGCTACTCCCTTCAGGCTATGACTTGGATGGCCTAAAGTATCTGATCCTGGTGCTTTTTGTTTAACGACCAAGCACACTTTACCTTTCTGCGTGCAATATCCCTAGGCACAACACCAAGAGCTCTCCCATGAAACGGGATTCCACATGGTAAGCGTAAGGCATGCAACTGAAAGCACCTCACAGGTCATGCCAACCAGCTATCTCCAATTTGAACACCACGGAGCTGGACAAAGGCTTCAGTACAATGCCACTGATAAAGACACCAGACTAATCCCCAGGGGACACAAGATGAGCTGTAAAAAGTGAGCTTCTTGTACTGCACACATGAGATATCACTCAGACCACAACTCCGCAGAAAGGTTCAGACAGCAGGTGGACTTCTAGGGTTAAACTCACCTAAGACTTTGCAGATTCAAGCCCACCTCTTTTAACTATTCTAAGCAGCTGCCCCTTCCACACTACAAGTGCACAGAAACACACACTGACATCAAGGTTGGAAGGAAAACACTTACTTAAATTAAGCAACTGGAGTAGCTAAGGGATGGTGCTGGCTCCTCATCAGTGCCCAGAGTGGCCATGATGAATCTCTCCAACCCACCCAGCATCAGACCGGTAAGTCCTGCCACCTCTTCCCTGTGAAGTCATACATCTGCCCCCAGGAACTACATGAGTTGCAGAGCTTCCCCTCTGGACACTCGCCTTGCCTTGATAAACTGGTATATTCCTATTTGGCTCCCACCTGCAGACTGGCTATGCCCCACAGATGCAGGATTTTAACTCCCTTCCTCAAGGCAAATGATTAACCTCCTCCTGTCCACGTTATCTAAAGATCAGATATAAAAAGAAAGCAGATCAGAAAATCTCTTCTACAGGAGGAGAGCTGTTCAGCACCTCTCTACGGGAACCACATTTTGCTACTGAAATTGTGTCCCTGAGGAAAGGAGCCTTTCACGACTTTCATAAACAGCGGCAGGAGAAACCTTCCTAAAGATTATTTTTACTAAAATTATATCACGACTGGAAGAGTAATGCTAAGGCAGGAAGATCTATGGGCTACAGCAGGAGGCAGAGAGCACACGTGATACTTTTTTCTTCTCAGCAGTATTAACAGAGTAATATTTCCACACAGAGGAACTGTAAATATGCTGTGCTGATTCAAATTAATAGGGAAACCATCTTTTCTGATACAAGAACCTGAGGTGACAGATTAGCTATTGAACACAATTTATAGGTCATAATATAGAATAAGGAAGCTCTCCCTTGACCAGCTCCATAAATAGCCAAGCTGCATTTGTTCTCCCGGAGGCATCCTTTCAGGCAGCTTAATTATAAGGGAAGAACAGCCAGAATTCAAAATATCTTAATTTTTTTTCACTTAGTGTTGCAGATGAACTTCATTCAATGCAAGGGACAATGCAAGAACACCAGTGGCAAAGCAGCAGCTGCCATAGGAAGCCCTGCAGCATCCTTGCAAGGCTGCGGTACCACTCCACATGACAGTGGGATGGGAAAGTCTTGGCCTCAGTCCCACAGATAGCAATGGATTCCATGCTGGCAATACATGCTATAATGAAGTAAGTTGCTTTTGCTGCTGTAATTACCACATAAGAGAGAGGGTAGCAGCTATCATCAACTCTTCAGTGACACAGTGACAGAGCTGGGGACAAAGCCACTGAACATGTTGCCACATGGTCAAATGGTTTATTGGGCTTGGGAGGTGTTTCTCCAATAGCAAGCACCACAGGTGGTGTGAAAACCACCTAAACGCTCCAGAAAGAAACCATTTACAGCTTCTGCAGAAGCACAGGTACTTAGCTCAGAACATCAGGGACCAAAGCCATATTCACTCCAAAACTTACCTCTGCAGGACACCCTGCAGACCACTGCTCCCTTCACCTCACCCCTACCTTCCACAACTACTCCTGCTGGAAAACTCCACATCACCAGCTAGACCTGGCATCCAGCCGGCTGCCACAAGACAGGCGCCCAACAGGACCGCAACGCCTCGGGAAGGGAGCTGGACCTGCTGAGTGCGGCAGCTGGCCAAGAGGGCCGCAGCCCCTCACTCCTGGAGGGCAGGCACTGGCAGAGGTCCCAGCCTCTCCTTGGTGCTGCTGCAACCGGCCAGGCTGCGCAGGCGTGAGCAGCTGCCTCCACGCGTGCGGCAGCGGTCAGAGCGGGGAGGAGGCGCTGCTCCATCCTGGTCAGACTCGCTGCGGCATCAGGGCGGTTTGACCCCGGACGGGCTCTCGAGCAGCCCAGGGAAGTAACATTTTGTCTGACACTGGGGAGGAAATGCTCTTATCTAAAACAGGGTCTCAAGGGGCCTCTTTTAAGGCTACCACAAAACCAACATGAAAATTTTTGCTCTGAATTTTAATCCATTTTTACACAGATCTTCACGAAGATTAATCTATACATAGTTTTGAGTCATTTGCAATCTCACTGGGGAAAAAAAGGAAAAAAAAATAGATACATGCAGACATTTTGCACAAGCCCAGACCAAAACACTGTGTGGGGCTCATTACAGGCTTCAAGGTGCACTGGAGCTCCCTTCATCTTGCTGGTGAGCAACACACTCACTGCTGCACAGCACAAACCAGTAGGCCATTTTGGCCAAAGTTAAAAACCAGCACAGTGCAATCAGCAGAACTGATTCAGCAGCCTCAGTTAATTCTGAAAGGCAGGCCACCAGCAGCACTTCTATATAATTGTGAAGAGAATGGAAATGTCTGTCTAGAAAACAAGGAGCCAGTGAAAACTGGTGACTCCTGGGGCTGCTAAAAAAAAGTGGACATTTATCCATGCAAAATGCTGAGTAAGATGAGCTATGGCAAAGAGCCGTCTAGACAGAGACTCGGATGATGTTAATGGGTTATGGCGAGGGAAAAAAAAGCATAAATGGAAAGCAGCAGATCTCAGACTTTCTGTGCACAAGAGAAACTTGACAGATGCAGAGACTGCTCATGCTGTACATGGGAAGAAATCTTTAGGTCTGCTAGACTGGGAATTGAATCATAGGAAGTGAAACTTGTGTGGCTGCAAATGTTTATTCTCAGGGCTCCTAATTCTTTGACCAACAGCATTTCCAGACTCACAGTAAAGATCTAGAATGAAGGGCACAAGCCTGGCAACCGTTCTCAGGGCATGCAAAAAGACTTCACTTACACATCTGAGTGCCCAGGGTGGGATCGTCCAAACCAGGATGTGGGAGGAAGACAAGAGAAGCAGAAAAGAAAAATAAGTAGGATGAGACCAAAAAAAGAAATGCAAAAAGAAGGTAAAGGGCTGACAAGAAATAGCCTGACTTGATTAGAAAGATGGGTCTGTTTCTAGAGGCTCAGCTGTTGCTCACAGAGACAGCTAGACAAAGGCAGGAAGGCCGCCCCTACCCTCTGACATGGCCTTCACACCAATGCTCCCCTGTTTTATTCTGCAGCAGCTTCCACTGCTAACTGACCCAAGTGCTCTGAGAGAAGCACTTCTAAATCATCTTGGAGTCTGCATGAGCAGAGCCTATGGCACTTCTGGCTTCCCTGGGGCAGGCTGTATGCAGCATCTCTTCTCCTGCAAGATAACTATGAGTACTCTCTATGTGCTCGCGGGGGCAATCAGTGGAAAGACTATGGAGCTTGACATTAAAGCAGCGTTTAGGAACACTTTGGTGATTACATCTGCTGGGGGACACCAATGACTCACTTCAGGGGGTTAGTAATAGGATTCCAGAAGATAAATTCATCACTGTATACTTAAAATCCTCCACATAACAGTATCCACTGGGAACTCTAAGTGGCTCACACAATGGGCCAACAGGATAGGGATATTCCCACATGCACTGGCAGAAGAGTCAAAACGTTGCCGTGCGAGTACAAGGTTGACACATGTGGAGCAGACTCCAGCTGTGCTAGCGTGAACCCCTGCCTGGTAGCAGGGTGACGGGAGACTACAGCTTCATACCAGTGGGGTTTTGCATCAGCGAAGACAATCAATGCTTTAAATATCTGACAAATTTTAGAGTGGGGGCTGCTTACACCTCCAATTATACAATTTATCACTTTAATAGAAAGCAGATTCTTCTGCCACTGAGATGAGGCACAGAAGGGAGTTCTGAAAAAGATTTCTAATTGCTCTCTTTTTCTTGGGAGCAACAGCCAGCTTAGGTTTTTCAGCTGAATAAGGTAAAGAGCCTGATGTTAAGCAGATGTGCATCACAAAATGACTGCTAATAGAGACCTGGTGACTTGGAGAGATTTGTTTCTTAGATATTTCACCCTTGCCAGAGAATGGTCATTTCCCAATTATGTTACATTTAAACAATTCTTTAACTGATTGCACAGCCTCCTTAAAGGAAAACACTGTACAATAATTCTAAAATGGGCAGGGTGAAAGTGCTCTGCCTGGTATCTCACTATAAGGTAGCCTTAATCCCCAAACACAGACACCAATTAGGATTGATCAGAGATCGAGCTTTAACAGTCAAGGTGGGGAAATAACTGGCATGGACTAAGCATCTGTGAAATTCAAAAGCCTGACTGCAGCATGCTCTTGCATGCTGTTTCTCTCCACTTCCATTCTCCCTCTGGGCATGGGGTAGTAGCAGTGCCTGATCTTACATGATGCAGTGGAGCTGCATCCAAAAGATCAGCCATGCATATTCATAACATCTGTACTCAGGACAGTCAGCAGTACGCTCTTTTCGAGAACCAGCATACGTCCTCATAAGCATGCTCTTGCTCTTGAATGCACGCAAAGGTTTCCTGGTTCATTGAGTGTATTTTGAGGGTGGTGAGGGGGAGGCAGCTTCAACAGATTTTTTTCTGAACACACACACACAAAGAAATACATAAATCTGAAAGCATTAACAGGATGAGTTCTGCTGGCTTCACCATAAAGAGTAAAATCTCACCATATCTTACATCAGTGTAACTTTTCTGTGTAGGAAGTACAGAAGTTAGCTTACAGTAATGCAACACTGTGTAAGCATTTAAGCTCTTTCTGTATGTAAGCTCTGTTTTATAGGTATGGACTATGTAACTGCTGTGCACACAGGCAGGACAGTAGCGCAACAGGGGGTTAGTATTTTCAGGACCTACCAAAATGATCCAGTGGCTGTAAATAGCACTTTAGCTCCTCTTCTATTAAGCCCCTTTATCATTTTCTCAGAATCCACCTGTATTCCACAACTAGGCTTGGAGAGCTACCAATTTATACACTAATGCAAGTTTCACACCCAAATACAGTAGGTGCTCCATCAACAGTCAAAGCTGTCCTTCCCTCCTCTCTCAAAGGTGAGGCTGATGCGCCAGTACCACATTTAGCTTTTTCTTTTGTGTGGCATACTTTTGAAAATAAGAAAAGAAGCAGCAAGCAATATTCTCCTGTACATTATCCATAAGCAGAAGACAGGAACGGAATTGCTTTTAGGTAATTATTTCCTGAGGGAAAAAAAAATACACTGGAATCAATATCCCTGTCAAATCCAATTTATTTGTAGAAGGTCTCAGTCTTTTACATAGAAACTACCAAAAAGCAAACCCCAAAGAAGCAAAAGCCATGGAACAGAAGCACTAGTATCTGAATGTGTGGAAGGAACTTTAACTACTGCTAACTAAAAGGGAATAACCAGGAATTAATGACACAATAGAAAACCTCAAAATATACAGCAGGAAGAGATAGCTTCAGTTCCCTCTTGATTAATGGATTAAATCCATAGCTCTGCAGGTGCCAAGGACTTGCTGCTCATGACAGGTTGCCATGGGTTGTGCTTAAAATCCACTCTCAGCCCTCTCTTTCCTTACTTGTTAGACGAAATGACAATATTCTAGAGGACAGATCATTCTTCCTGTTTCATGGCAAAAGAATCACATAAATTCTGTGAATTCAGGCAAACCTGAACATCACCATGGGTCAACTGTCAGGCTATTCATAGTCAGTCATCTTCCTGAAACCAAAGGTGTCAGAGGGAACACTGAGTTTCAACTGCTCATTTGGATGTCAAAATAATGCTGCTCCAGTGGAAAATCAATTTACTCAATCTCCTCCGTTATCAGTTAGGAGCTAAGTGTCCAGTTCTGCCTAGAAAACTTGTAAAACCAAACCTGAGTTACTCCCTTAACAGAACTGCAAATATTTTGGACCAAGTTTGCAGGGTTTTGCTGGAAAGCAGAAGCAGCAACTAATCCACACCAATACCTGTTTCTTAAAACTGCTTGTCACTCACACCAAAAAGGCTGTTCATGTTCACTGAGCGAGCTGGCACAAGACAAGTCACTGTGTGAAGGTTGGATTCCCAGGAGGAGCGTGCTCCTTTTCTGAGGTGGGCTCTGCAGCACTGAATTCTCATTCCACAAAGAAAAGGAAGGCACGCAAAATACACCAGCCCAGGAACATTACAAAGTAGACCCTAGCATCAAGTCTAAGCATCACCCTGGGCTCACGTATCTTTATCCCAAGCAGCCAAAATTTGGTAGCTTTCTGGACAGAGTCTAAAAGGCTCCTGTGTGAAATCACTTTAGGGAGGACAGCTGATGACATTTTTAGTGATGATGTAAGAAAAGAAGCCCTCACTTAAAACCACAAGCTTCTCTGACATGGTGACACTGAGGAGTGACTCATGCCCTGGACAAAGTCAGTCCTGGAAGAATAAGCGAGCATGTTACAAACTTGGATCTCACAGAACCCAGAGAAGCTCTTTGTGCACACACAGAAGTCTCTAACTCCTACAGTGGCGTGCTGCCCTGTGCCAATCCTAACACTAGTCTTGCCCATAAAGCTGGATACCACTTCACCGGAAACTCAATACAGGAAAACCTTGGCTGAGGTGGACCTTCTGAAAACCCAAAGAGTGCTGCTCCCCGAGTTGCAGCTCCTACACAAGTCTTCTGCTTTGTTTCTTTTACTGCAATCAGGTACAGGCCTCAGTGGAGTGCTAGGTTTTGCAGATACCGTGAGAGGTAAGTAAAACCAGAAGACTGCACTTCTTTCAGCTAAAATCCATGTGCTGTGGAGGTCAAGTGGGGACATTTAAAGGAGATCCTCAGGAAGTATTACATTTCCCTTTTGAGTCTCAAGTCCAAACAAAACAAAGCATATGGCCTTTTAGTGCATTCCCAAATTTCCTGCACTGGTGTCACATTCCCCTTTGTTCTGCTTAATCCTATCACATCTGAACCGGACAAACCTGTATGAATCCAGTCAAGCTGACCTTCTCTAAAATAGCTACTAAAGACAGAAAGAAAAAAGCAAAGAATTTATGCTCTTATACAAATCCAACTACTTGATGTTCAAGCACTAGGGTTGCTCACATCACTGAGCTCATCCTCTCAGCCACACAGGTAATTCAATCTAAGATGTAATGCAGCACTAGTGCCCTAGAAGACCCAGAATCCTCAAATGAACTCATATGGCAAGTGTTTTTCTAGCAGCTGGTACTCAGCCTTCTTCGAAGAAAGCAAAGCCTTCCTCAAAGATATGAGGGAGTTTGCCCCAGATCCCTAATGAAGCAAGGCTACTGTCTGCAAGGAGAGGCTGAAGTCAACAAGGCAAAGGATAGCACGCTTTTTAATGAGGGTTTCATTGTGTACCTACATCACAAGTCAGATTTTTGAAGCCCAGTGGTTAATCAGAAGCCCCTCTTTGAGGGGGCAGCTGTTTGAAGTATAAGCAGGAACAATAAGAACTGAAAAGTGTACATCTGTAACCTTGTACGCCCAATAACAAAGCCTAACATCTGGGCCAGACAAAGACTGAACTTTAGTGAATTGAACAATGCTGCAGAAAGTGTCCAGGAAGACATTCTGCAGATTGAGTTAAATCTCTCAAAAGTTCTCATTAAGCTGAAATCACAACTGCAGAACCTGCAACTTCAAGGGCAGCAGGGGTAAAAATAAAGATTCTATCCTGTTAGGAAATTTGGAAAAACAATCTGCCCCACTCTCACCTAACTCTGTACTGGCTGCTTCACACCCCTTCTTCAGCTGCCCTCTGCGGAGGGATTCAGCACACCTGTGCTACCCTCAGCCAGGTCCTCTGAGCAAGTGGCCAATATTGAGGTTTCAGTTTTACAAATGAGATCACCCTCAAGTCTGATACAAAATCAGCAATGATT
Organism: Phaethon lepturus; assembly: GCF_000687285.1. Taxonomy (NCBI): domain Eukaryota; kingdom Metazoa; phylum Chordata; class Aves; order Phaethontiformes; family Phaethontidae; genus Phaethon; species Phaethon lepturus. The sequence goes on along the minus strand of NW_010546448.1, from coordinate 29,761 downwards.
CCAGAAGACATGGACCAGGATCTGCAAACGCCTCCTCAAAAAGCCGGGAAAGCATTAGTGCCAGTCTCCTGGTAAATCAAGCAAACTCTTTGGTCCTACACAGTCCTGAAGATGACGACATTGCTTTTTGTGTAAAGGGCATATGTCTTATAAAACAAAAAACACTCAAGCCACAGTGAGCGTCAACATAGTAAGGATCGGGCACACACGTCGGCATGTTCTGTGGAGCCCCCCTCCTCTTTCAGCTCGGCCTCCTGGCTGATCTCTGGAAATCCTGCTGGGCCCCTCCACCACTTCAGCTGCCAGTCGGGAAACTTTGCCAATCCAGCCAGCGGTGCATCTGGACCTTTCCCATTTCTGCCAGCACAGTACTGGGAGACTGAGGGCCGAAGCTGCATACTGGGCAGCTGAGTGACTCTTTGCAGCTTCCCCGTCAGTAATAAACACGTATTAGAACCAGCTTGAGATCAGCAAGAAAGGTCTGTGATGCTAGGCTTTCTGCAAGAGCTCAGATTAGACAACAACTTTCAAAGGAAAGGTGACCCTTTCTTTCTGCAGTATACAGTCCATGAACTGCAAGGGCCTGATCTTTTTACCAGTTTCTGGTTTCTGTGGGTAATTTTCCACCGAGTTCCTAGGAACTGACATTGGTCTCTCACCTCTTCGGAGAGCAGAGATTGGGAGGAGTCTTTTGCTTGAGTGGTTAGCAGCCTGATCTACCATTCTGTTGTTTGTAAAGCCTGTATAAAGTGTCATGGGATTTGGAAAGCTGTTTCTCACGCAGAAGCTGAATCAAAAACCAGCTTGTTTCAATTTCTTTAAAGTACCTCCAGGACTCAAAAGATCCCCTAAAAGAACCCCAGAGAAAAACAGAAAGCATAATTGAGAAACAAGAGTGAAGAGGTAATCCCATGCACAAAATACGTTTATGAATAGATGCACCACAGTCACCCATTTATCTTCTTGCTGCTTGACCTTTTTGATAAGATACTGGTTTGGGTTTTTTTTTCACACAAGAATAGGAAGACTCCTGCAAAAGTTACCATCTCTGCAATACATATGCACAGTGCTTACGCAACGGGCTGTAGTCTCTTGATGTTCTTGTGGTATCAGTAACAAAGAGACAGTAATTTCTTAACAAAAACTCTCACGTTATTTCCAATCTCTTGTCTTGAAAAAGCTCAAGAAGTGAAAGCTATCTGCTGTTTAATACAGTAGCAGTGGTCACACTCTAAGCTAGTCATTCCTCCACTTCTGTTAGCAGTGGCTGCATTAACCACTAATATAGATTACCAATTAGCAAAGCCCTCCTTGGCCGGTTCCTTACTTCTGGAAGTCCAGTCAGATGTGATAAAGCTATTAAGGAATAAGGCATATTCTCCTCTTAGCCTTTCCTGTTCATGTTGCTACAGGCAGCAGATGATCCACTTCTGGCAGACAACTATGTAATAAATTATTTTGAAGCTGTGGCTTCACTACAGAAGAGAGACAGAAAACAGAAAAGCAGAGAAACAAATACCTTCTCTGCTCGTTTTCTGCAAAGCTCTGTCACTTACTGCAGCAAGTACTACTTTCCTACTTTTGCCTCCACAGCCTGTTTCTGACATCTTAGTCAATGCTTTCATGCATGACAAACTGCTTTAGCCTGAAGACTCTTTCCAGTCCTCATTTGTGAGGTATTTATATTGTGTCCTCATTTTCCAGGCTGTTTGCAAACATAACAAGACAACTGTGGTTGCAAGATTTTCAGATTTTTCCTTTCTGAAAAAGGAACAGATCCACCTCTTCATATGGCTGAGCTCCCGACAAATGCCACAGGTAGAGAAACTGCTGTGGGCTCCCTCAAGCTGCAGTTAATGACTGAATTTGATTCTTAGCACTCCATCTGAGACTGATGATAATGAAGCACAAACAAGGAAGGAAGTGACCAGGTGATGATCACTTCAGGATTTTCAGTGAGAAAGAGACAAAGTTATATTTTACAACACCTGAAAACCACTTGAATACAATGGAAAATGACCACTGCTACGAATGATAATCCATACAAAGCTAAATTCTGCATAGAATAGGAGCAGCACCTAGCCCACTGCTATGCACCCAAGTAATTAATGAGACATGAGCAGAAGGGTACACAGAATGGTTTCTTGGCAGCAGTTAAGATACTACTCAAGAAGAACAGGGAGACACAGAAAGACCCTGTTTCGCTATGCAGTACGGCAGGTCTGGGTGTGCTTTCTATTTTCCCAAAGATGTGCTACAGGAATCAGAAGCTAATATAAATGAGATTTTGCAAGCTAACCAGAATAGTCTACCTCACTGCATACTTTTCTTAAATTCTCTTAAAACTATCAACAATTGTAAAGAAAAATCACACACAGGTGTGCAATGTTTCATTCACATTAAGCTTGGGCTCCGACTGAGAAGTGGAATGGGGTTAGTAACAGACCAGCCCATCCCACAAGACATGCAAGAAAGATGGGTCACAGGACTCTAACAGTGCTTCAATGACCTGGTATCTCATGAAGCCTTCCAGGATGTCCTGAACCATGCCAAGCCAAGCCAAGGTACAGCATGGTGTATTGCCACACAACAGAAGCCAGACAACTCGGATGTGACCGCAGGGACTAAATCATTAAGGATGAACAGCCTTCCATCACCTTCTACACACCATCTCTCCAGCCTGTACACAGGTAAGGGACAGGGAGGTTCACCACCCTCTGTGGAAGCAAAGGGACAGTCCTGGCTGCTTTATTGTCCCCACCGCCCCTTTTTTAGTGGATTATGCTCTCTTCCAGTTCTCCTGGCCTTTTCCACACAAATATAGTATGTAGCACATGTAACAAGACTCTTTTGACAACAGTTCACTACATCACATAGCTATAGAGACAGAAGTGCCACATATCTCATTAGTGGAGTCTAATCAGCCCCAACCCATACTTAAGAGCTGTTCATCCTGTAACTGAACATTTATATTAAAAATGCATTGGACACAGAAGAACAACAAATTAATTGAGAAAACATTAAGTACCACAGAAATATCATTCTTTGCTTCCTGAACATACATGGCAGTACAGAGACAAGTACACTTCTGTTTGCTATATGCTAGCTAGTCCAGGTTTTTCGTACAGGCATGGAAGCTGCTACCAGTATCAAGTCAGAAAAATACTTTTTCCAGAACTTCATCACACAGTCTGAACAGCTCCTGCTCAATACATGTACCCTTAGCAGCCACAGATGACTTCTGGGGCCTGGCACATACCACGATGCCAGCTGTGCCTGCCCTGAAGGGGAAAGACAGACCCCTGCATGCTCCAGAAATGCAATGCATGGGCTCCTCTCTCTTGGGGGCCAAGCAGCTGCAATAGGACTGAGGAAGCTTTTAACAGCTGGAAGAGCAACTCCCCGTGAAGCGACTTCGCTTTCTCCAGGGAGAACTGCAATGCTAGAGTTGGGCGACAGCAGAGCAGCACCACTGACTCTGCGAGGACGCAGCACAACGCAGCCATGTGCCGGAACGTGCAGGCTGCTTACATCCTGGCTGCGAGGTCGGGAACTGGCACTGCGGTGAGGAAAAGCTATTATCGCTATTGAGTGTGAGTTCTACTCCAGCTTCATCTCAGTGACAGGCTGCAGCAGTGCGAACCTGGGGGAAGGCTACACAGCTGTGGAAGGACTCTGGATGCCTGACAAGGTAACCAGAAGGGGAACCTGGCCCACAACTAATCAGCTGCACATGTTCTGATGAGCTCACTCCACACTAACATGCCCTATGATGGTTTCTCCAGAGAGGAACAGTTGCACAGATTCATGCTTCCAGCCAAATCGGCAGCACAACTTGCAAGCACAGGGACCCTCGCAACTGAAGCACAAACAGTTGTAACTTCATCTCTGGCAGGAGCCCGGGGGCTGCCAGCACAGTCCAAACACAGAAATCATTCTGGGCCAGGAAAAGATGCAGGCGGGGAGCCAGGGAGGCACTCCACGTTTCAGACAAGCTCGTGCCATGCATTCAGAAAGAAGTTCAGCCAGGGGGACACACACCTTGCTCAAGCATGACCCAGAGCGGATACCACCAACACATTTGCTTGGAGCCATTTAGTTTGCAGTGCCGAGGGGGACCAGCTTATGGCATTGGCAGCACCCTGGCCTTTGCACAACCACCCCAGAACAGGGTAGTTCAGAGCATTGCAGGCGAGATTCAGGGCACACAGGAGGGCCCCGCAGGTCATATTTTAGGAACAATGTCACTTTAGAAAGACAGTCACTCCTGAAGGACAGCTGTGCCACTTCTAATTCAGACTGTGTTCCAGTCTTTTTCCTTATATAACTCAGCAGAATAAGTATTTCTAAAATGATTGGCAAGGAACATGGAAAAAAATAATATTCTTTTGCCCTGTACCATAATGCACACAAGGAGTTCAGGCAAAAGGCTAAATACTTACAGCTTTGCTATTTACTGAAAATGTGGCTTGTACAGACAAAGCACAGCAGGAAGGACACCTGGAAAGCATTTCTCCTTCACTTCAGGAAGGGGCAGAAAACCTTGGCTTTACAGAATTTACAGATTTCTGTAGACAAGAATGATCTATCTCTCCTTCTGCATGTCCTTCTGGAAATAAGAAAGTGACATTGGATCTTTGACTTGCACAGCCTGACAATAAATAGCTGTAGTTCACAAAATGTAGGAGCTTTATGCTGTGTTTCATTGCTGGCTCAGGCATGCTTTAAAAGGGACTAGGAAAAACTACTAGAATTGCAAACCTAAATAACCACCAGCGGCTGAGCTGCACACAAAGTATGTTCACACAGTTGCAGAATCTGCAAATTCCCAACTGAATCCAGACACTGATTATGTGTGTCACAGCAATCATATTTCACTAACACTCTCCTCCAGAGATGCACAGCAGCCAGTTATCCCTGACAACCTTCCATTGTGACAGTCCTCTGCTGCCAGCAAAGACCTCTCATTGCAGTCAGCTCCATGGCAATGCGCGCTCTGCAGTAGAAAGTGTAGCACCTCACTGGCTACTTGAGTCTCCTGGGCTTCAAGCCCATGGTTTCTCTTTATAATGGGAATTTCTGCATTCTGATGTTTCCCCTGCCACACAAGAGCTTTCATATATATGCAAGAGCAAGGTGACACACAAAACCCACGAAAGCCTGCTTAATAAATACCTTTCTTCTATGCCACTTAACCACTCGGTTCTAACTATCATCTGTAGTGGGTTGACCCTGGCTAGATGCCAGGTGCCCACCAAAGCCACTCTGTCACTTTTTGTCACTTCTCAGATGGACAAGGGAGACAAGATATAACAAAAGGCTCGTGGGTTGAGATAAGGACAGGGAGAGATCATTCACCAGTTACCATCCTGGGCAAAACAGACTCAACTTGGGGAATTTAATTTGTTGCAAATCAGAGCAGGGTAATGACGACTAAAACAAAATCCTACAACACCCCCCCCTCCCCGCCCCGCTTCTTCCCAGGATCAATGTCACTCCCAAATTCTGTACCTCTTCCCCCCGAGTGGCGCGGGGGGACAGGGAATGGGGGTTGTGGTCAGTTTATCACACGTTGTCTCTGCCACTCCTCCTTCCTCAGGAGGCGGACTCCCTCACACTCTTCCCTGGCTCCAGCGTGGGGTCCCTCCCATGGGAGACAGTTCTCCATGAACTTCTCCAATGTGAGTCCTTCCGACAGGCTGCAGTTCCTCACAAATTGCTCCAGCCTGGGTCCCTCCATGGGGTGCCG
>NW_010546448.1:2804-23885 GCF_000687285.1 Phaethon lepturus | reverse complement strand
CTCCACAGGCCCCCAGGCCCTGCCAGGAGCCGGCTCCACCGTGGGCCTCCCACGGGGTCACGGCCTCCTTCGGGCATCCCCCTGCTCCGGTGTGGGGCCCTCCCCGGGTGCGGGTGCAGATCTGCTCCCCTGTGGAGCTCCATGGCCGCAGGGGCACAGCTGGCCTCCCCGGGGGCTTCCCCAGGGGCTGCCGGGGACCCTCTGCTCCGGCGCCTGGAGCCCCTCCTGCCCCTCCTTCTGCTCTGACTTTGGTGTCTGCAGAGTTGTTTGTCTCACATATTCTCACTCTCTCCAGCTGCAATTGCTGCATGCTGTTTTTTCCCTCCTGAAATCTGTTACCCCTGAGGTGCTCACCACTGTCACCGATTGGCTTGGCCTGGGCCAGCGCTGGGTCCACCTTGGAGCCGGCTGGCATTGGCTCTGTTGGACTCAGGGGAAGCTTCTAGCAGCTTCTCACAGAAGCCACTCCTGCAGCCTCCCAGCTACCAAAACCTTGCCACCCAAACCCAATCCATCATCTTCATCATCACCTTTTCATGCAAATAGTCAACCTTTCTGAAAAAAAATCTGCTAAAGCTGGAAACGTGAACTCTGTCTTACACTTGCAATTCTTTTAAAAAGACATCTTGAGACAGTAAAATCTAGTTCATCAGTCTTGTTATTGAGCATACCCATCTGCTGCAGATGATTCTCAGAGCCACATATGCTCGCGGAGATAATCCAAGTGCAGCGGCCACTGGCCATAGAAACAAACAGTAAGTCACAAGTGGGCATTGAGACCTAGCCAGTTCTGCATCTAGTCCTTCCACAAAGAGCTGCTTCTGGAGGGGAGATGGGGGGAAATCCCTTCAAAACTAGGCTGAGAATGATTGCTGCAAGCTGTTGGACATCTTGAGTCAACACAGGGGCAAGCTGGCACTGACAAAGTCCATCAGTCCATCCTCTGCTCTCCTCCAGGCCCCACCGCCCTTCCCACGGTCATGCTCCCTGAGAAAAGGGGCAGCAGGAAACAGACTCGAGTCATGCAGCTGCATCTTCATCCCAGCCCCAGCGAGAGTTCAGGGGCGCAAACAATCCTCTTCCTCACCTAATGCCTTCTGTTAATTCCCACCTAGCGAAGCAGGATGCTGCATCTTTAACAGAAGACTCAGTTCAGCTCAAAACGTGCCAGCCAGCCAACACAGAGGAGCTGCCAGCACCCAGTGGCTTTCTGGCAACATCATCCTTCCCAAAAACTCAGCTCTGGCAATGCACTTTCACACAAGCATTAATTTTATTATGGTTAGTTTATGATTTTGCCTTACTGCCCTGCTATTTTTGAATGCGGGGGCTGTAATAGAAGGCGTCTGGCAGCCCAGGAGAGAGGGGAGCTATTACATTGCGGGGTCCCTGCGGTATCGGTGGCCTCTGCAAGACTGGATTCAAGCATAGCCTGTGTGAGGGTTTGGACACTGAACCCGAGGAGGGGCTCCACAGCTTTCCTTTCCTGCTTGTCAGTCCTCAGCTTCAAAACACTCCCTCAAGTAGTACTTTTCCAAACAAAATGCTTTGGAAGGTACACAGGTCCTTCCCAATCGTCATAAAAAAGGGCCACTCCAACCCATCCTGAGAGTCACCCACTGTTAGCTCTACCTTGGCACTCTGGCCTTACAGAATTCATAACACAAGGCAGTTCTGCTCACCTGTGGAGCAGCTGGAGATGAAGGGGAATAGGGACACAGGAGACTAGCATGACAGGCATTGAAAGCTTTCACATTTACTTTTTGACTCCAGTCTTTCCTCTGACCCCAGCATAGCTCATCGGTTGTGTTACCCTTGTCTAAATCACAGCTCGTGATGTGGCATCAAGACAGGCTACAAGGGTTACCTGATGGCTTTCAGAAGATCAGGTTACCTGGTGTTAAAAACAAAAGTCATTACTTCAAAAACATAGTACAGACACAACAGTCTGCACCTCAGTTATTAAAAATTAATGGATTTGTACTGCAAGACAACTAACATGCACTACCCCAACAGAGGCAAGTGAGAAACTGCTTTTGCCTTGAGGTAGTGAAGTGAACCCCTGGTCTTTCTTCTGCCTTGTGCAGTGGTGCAGACATACCTGTATGAGCCAAAACTCTGCATGAGAGCCAACACCTGACTCTATCCTCAATATCACCTGGTCGGTTTCTTACAGCAAAGACAGGGTCAGAGCGAGTATTTAGCCGTCACACTTTGAAGCCTACCATTAAGGAACCAGGCCAAGGAATCTGTAAAAGGAACTTGTAACTTTTGCAACTTATGACTTGAAGGGCATGGCTTCTCTGGCATCCTTAGGTTCTTGAAAGATGAATGATCTTGTAGTACTACTCCTAAGATGTAATAGTATCTTGCACTGATCAGTAACAGGTAGTCTAGGAGATTAAATTCACCACTTATTTTTCCTGGGAGGTGATTACAGGACACAGATATCAAGTTCAGTGTCAAGTTCAACTCAGCGAGTTATAGTAAAGGTTAACTTGATCCTTTAAGTGAAACCTTGCCTTGCAACCCTGCTCCATCCTACTCATACATACAAAGTCTTTTATACGAAGACACAGGAATTCATTAGAGTTGATCTTCTATCCAGATTTTTAATAATTACTGAATCTGATCTTCTGCCCCACCATCTCTCTCTACAGAGCATCAGTTTGATTTATTCCCCATTTTGAGTGGGGATACCTTCAGTCACCAGTACTTAGCCACACTGTCACAGGCGAGCCCTGTCCTGTATATCTAATCCCGAGTGTTTCTTGACTTGGCAGAGATGACCTCTCTATTGTAACTCCGTTGGCTGGCAGAAAAATAACTCTATCAGAAATCCTGTACTACCATAACTGCAGGCCTTAGTCCTCTCTGAGGAAAAACTCACAGACTGCAAGCTTCTGATGCTCATCAGAGCCAGCTTCTATGATGGGCAAAAGACAATGAGCTAAAATAATGTAATCCCAGTCTTCCCTCTTAACACAATCTGTCACTCTTCTGCACTTCACAAGTACCTTGGCTGCTTGTTCAGGGAACCTCTCTTAAAACTCCCAGACCTTTCACGGGAACTATGTAAAAACTGGAAAAAGAGCAGCAGCCCAAGCTACCAGTACATATTTTCCTCAGCACATTAACAAACAGACAACGTGCACTGAGATTTTAGTAGCAGAAAGTACAGAATACATCACAAGAACATGAGGCTACTGCTGGCGTAGGACAGGGCTATACCTCTTTATCCATGCATCATCAAGCAGCAAGTCAACATTTTACTCCACTGTAGCCAGGTTAGCTTAGAAAGCAGATCCTCTGATCCCTGTTCAGAAGCACTAACCCCCACACCAGACAGCATGCCATTATTTCACGACGTGTGCGGTTAACAGCCTGCAGCTGGCTCTGAACAAGAAAGGAAAAGACAAGCCTGTACCTAGGGGCCCCACCAGCCTAAGGGAGTTTTATTTCCACCTCTATGCATGAATTAAGTGGGTCTTAGTCAGAGCTAGGGCTAATGGAGCTGCCCAAAGACGAGCTCCCTAATGTGCACATGTGCAGAGCGCTACGGTCCCACCAGCCACCAGTCTTTGTGGTCGCTCTGTGTTCAAATGAGCTTGCACAGCATCCCACTCAGGAGAGTGTGGTCAAACTTTGTGCTATCTACCTAGGGGCCATAAAGACACAGTTCAGCGATGCCCACACTGCCACCAGTGGCATGGCTGAAGCATGGATAGGTATATCCACACCTGCTTCACTTCAGACAGTACAGGAGACATCATTGTAAGAAGAGCAGCAGCATAGACTTAATCAGGATTCTCAACTTGAGTACATTCCCAGGGTCTGCAGCAGGCCAATACAGCCCACGCTGAAATCTGCTCTGCTTCATCTTCACAGAGAAACAACAGAATACCAAGCTGCACTGCTGTCTCCTCTTTAACTGCCTCTAAACAATCTCAGAGCTGAACTGCACTCACCTCCATCAGAAAAGAGGTAACTATCCTTGTAGATGGTCCTGCCTACCTTCCCCTCTTCTACTGCACGTCCTTTCTGTTGTCATGCTTTTTTAGGATCATATTCTACTGACCACAGTGACAATCTGCAAAGCTCCACAGGAACCAAAAGATGCACGGAAAGTCCAAGTCCCTCATGATTTCTAGTTTTCTGAATCAACTTATACTTTTAGGTCTGCTAATTCTTTCAGAAACAATCTCACAGAATTAGCTCATCTGAATTTCTTGGTCAGCCACTGCAGCCAGTCAAAAAAAAAAAAATCCAACTCATCAGTTAACTGTGATGGAAAGCATTGAAATGACACTGGAGGTGGCTACTTCATGGTGCCATTAAAGCATCTTGCTAAGACCCAGTCGTTCTTACTCATCTGCATAGACCAAAAACACATGTATGTTGAATACCCCAGGGTATTCTTTCTCTGGGCACAAGTATCAGAAAACAGCCTGACCGTTTCCCCACATTGTGACTGCAAAGAGCGGATGGCCTATCTGGACTTACGGACTGTGCTCGGTATGATACAGTGCTTGTAACAGAAGCTGCACAGACTCTGTGCCTGGGACAAAAAAAGCTTTCAAAATCTTCAGTCCATCTGAGCAGCTTACATTCAACTGACAAAGTTTCCCTTCTCCAGGCTTGCATGGCAGGGGACAAATCCGAATGTTACAGCCAGACCCTCTGCAACTTCCTCCTAGGTTTATGGGCGACACAATCCAGCAGAAGCTCCTGGTACAAACATCTGCCTCAGCAGCCTCAAAGCCAGTGCTTCCTCTGAGGGTAGCAGTCTTCCATACAAAGGAGCACTTTTTACCTTCTAAGCCAATTCTCTGTACAGTTGGAGGTAAAACAATTACCTCATTACAGTCGCACACCAAATTCCCTTCTGGTGGAATTCGCATCAGCACTACTGCAACTTTATAACATTTGCATTATAAAAATGTCTGCAAAAGAGGCCAAGAAAAACAGCTCTTTGTTCAGAGGAAGCTCTGTGGTCAAGATGATGTCATCAGAAAGCGCCAAATTAATTTCCTGTGGTTACATCCTCCAGGAAATCCAAGAAGCTCAGCTTTCTTGCTAAACCAAGTAGTCATTTGTTGTCAATAACTGTTAATTATGTGCCCAGATGTGTCATAAACTAAGAACTATCACGATTAGCCTTCATTCCCTGGATTCCTCCCAGATCGACCATTGGGATCTGTTTAGATCAGCGGCCTGAAGTCAGTGAAATGCACCAGCACTTGCTTTCCCGGGCCAGCCCGGGGGTCTGGGGCACACAGGCTGCTGCGCTCGTGCCACATGCCGGCACAGAGAGAGTTTCCTGCTATTTCCTTCAGCCCCCTTCCCACAATGGGGGTATCCGCTGCTTAGAGAAACACCACAGAGGAGGAGCAGCCATGCAGATTAGACTCTTAGCAGGAACAGGGACCCCTAATCAAGTAAACTATAAAAACAATGATGACTAACAGCTTTTCTGCTCTGCATGAACAAAAACAAGGAAATCGGGAGTGAATCAGGAGGTTTTCCAGCTGGTAAAGTCATCATATGCCTAGCACATCCCTCCCCCAGTCACCATCCTTCCACAACCTACTAAAAGATGCATCTCTCCAAAGCTTACTTGGTATTTAATTTAAAAATAACACTTTAGTAAAGCATTTAGCTAATTCAAATGGATCTTTTCAAGGACTTATCAGTGGGAAACTGATCTTCCTCAGATTTTGTATCTCCCCAAAAATACTTGCGTTTACATAAATTCATACCTGCCCTGCTGCCTCTAGCCACTCCCTTCACCTGCCATGCAACCCACAAGCCCTCCATTTTCCCATTCACAGCAGAGGGGAATCCACGGGGAGGGGAGAAACAGCTTTTGTATCTGTAACTTGCACTAAAATTATGATTCTGTCCTTACAGTGAACTTCTGTTAGAAATTTCTTGGGACAGACTCTTCAGTCCATGTAGCACACTTCCCTGGCCTGGCAGGGAGCCCAGTGGAACACCTCAAGAGCTGAATGGTAAATGGTCAAGGCAGATCAGATCCAGTCCAAGCAACCCTTACACTTTACACAACACTGTATTTTCAGGTTTGCATGGATTCTTTTTCTTCACTACTTTTTAAACAAAGTGTATTTCATGTGAACATCCGGGACAGGGAGCTAGAGCTAGCGTGCATATAGGATGCACCCTAATATTATTGTTCGAATCAGTAGCACCTGTATCACAGGGAAAACAAGAGCTGATGACAAGCAGGGTTCAACTGCAGATATGTGGTATTGACACCTACTCAGCAGGTACTTCTACCCTCAGACCCCAAAGCCTATGCACTGTGGGCAAAATGGATGGGAAGGGAGAGAAAGAGGCAGAATGACCTGCTCAGAGCCACATGGAGGCTAGAGGCAGGGGGAGGCAAAAGGACAAACCAAGCATCTGGCACTCACAATCACATACTGTATCTACTGGTACAAACAATTTCCGTTACAAAAGGCAAGTGAAGGGCTGGGAAGAGAAATCATGTAGCTTCCAAATTCTCAGAATAACAGGGCAGAGAGACAAGGCTTCTTGACATGTTCATATCTCTCTAGAAAACCACGTAGTGATGACTCCCAATTTGGTCTATTTAATAAGCTTCCTACCTCTCTGTCCTTGAGTTTCATGGCGAGCACCAGCTGATGTCTGTGGTTAGTAAGGGCCTCCCGGTAATTTCCTTTGGAGAAGAATGCGGAGCCCAGATTTCCATGAGATCGGCATTCTCCCGTCTGGTCACCTGAGTGACATGCAAACAAAACAAAGGTTAGGTAACAAAGGTGTTGATGGAAGCATCCAGCAGAAAAACTGGAACACACTGTACAAGTGATGCTCCAGTGTGAGGACCAGCATCAGGACAAACTCATCCTTATACTTAATACACAGCCAAAACATTCTCCTGTTTTCTAGCCTTCAGAAACTTCTCCAATAGCCATCAATCCTATTTTTAGAATGGTTTTAATTTCTTCTTTGGCCTAACACTTGGCAATTTCCCCTTCTTCCATGTTTATTCTTTGCTTGACATTAGCAATTTGTTTGTGAAAGTAAATCTATGGCCCAGGCTTGAAACAAGCAAAGAGCATGCCAGTTTTCTCCTAAAAGCAATTCTGCAGCACAGCTCAGCTCAGACACAAAGCACATCGACTATTTGTCTTCAAGACAGTAGTCCCTCTACTTCCAGTGAAGTTTCCTAGCTAGAGCCCTCAGTCACTATCTTCTCTACCTCTGCAAGGTTATGCCTTTCTGTCTGACATACTGTCTCGCCTCCTACAGCACCATGAAACTTTGAAAGGTCTCAGTGTTATGCAGGATACGAGAGGGATTTTCCAATTTGTTTATTTTTTTAAACTCTCTTGTTCATCTGTTGTCTCACTCCTGATTTGTTTCTTCCCTGACAACTGCCTCAGAAGCTCTGACTGAGTACCTTTTTCCATCTAATCCTTGAAAAAACAGATTGCTTCATTTAAGGCCCATCTAAGGTTTTGAGCCCAAGTCTACACAGGGAGTAAGACCAGTTCCCACATACACAACACCAGAAAATTAGAGGACCCTGTAAAACCTTGGCACATTCATTGATCATCTGCCCCCTCACACACTTAGATAAAAGGGGTGCACAAGCCTGTAGTCTGCACATTTCAGAAATTTCAGGTTTGATTTAGCAGCTTGTGAAATCCCACAGAAGCCTGAGTATTGTGAAGAGATGCTGACCATTAACACAGCTATTAATTTGTTCCATCTGTACCAATCCAGCACTCAAGTGAGTGAAATGGGAACTCTTTACCTAAAGTCTTGGCTACGTCCAAGTCCTGCTGCATGTATCCAGTGCTTTTCTCCGTATTTCCAAGGGACCAGTATGCACTGCTCAGTGCGGAGAACACTGATCCCCGCAGCTTTAGGCTGCAAGTACCAATCTTCAGGGCAGCCTCTAGCACCACCACAGAGGCCCCATGGTGGCCTGCAGTCAGAAGTTCCTGGCCAATCACAGACACCACAACAAAGGGGCTCTTGTCCAGCTTCATCTTCTGCAGTTGTTGATAGGTGGGCTCCAGGGACTCTGAAATACAAAACCGAAGGCAGAGTTACTCAACAAACCAAGTTACTTGCATCTAGAAATCACCTTCACAACTCATCTTCATTTTCTGGTAACCAAATGACATGCAAGTTAAGGGCCAGACTGCCCAAATTAAACCAAGATTTATTACAGGAACTCAGGGCTCAAATACATCATCTAACATCTAGTACATCAAGAGAGATCAACTAGCAAGCTGACGTTTTCCTTGCAGAAAGCACTTCAGGAAGACAGCACAAGCATGCAGAGCAGTCTTACACTGAGCTCTGAAAACTGGCCAAATAGCAGAAGGAATACAGAAAACACCTGTAGAGTTTTGTAGGAAACTGGAAATGATCCACCAGCAGTGTATAAGGGCACTACAGTTTCTGCTCTGTCAGCACAAACTTCCAGCTGAATGTCTGCAATATCTGTGCCTGTCCAGATACCACAGCACACAATGTGCACTGAGAGAGGTGACAAAAACTGCAGAAAGCCGCTCTTTCTTCTGCAGGAGAGGATACTCCTGCAGAATGACAGCACTGGACCTGCCAGACTACTTATAATTGGTCTAATTGCTTCCATCATTCAGATGATAAAACATCTTGGCTGCATGTTTCAATAAGGATATCAATATAACAGGACTCCAGAATTTGCTGACCAAGTGGCATTTCTTGATTAGATGCTCTCAACTGAACTGACACTATCACAGCAATCTCAGAAAACCACTTGCTCCCCATTTTCATAATTTCTGCTTCTCTACAATCACCAAGTGTATAAACAACGGCGAAAGAGGATTTTAACACTTCCCTGAAAAAACAAACAGTATGAACGTGATGCCAGTTACCGACATCCAATTAGACCCCAGGATTAAATGCAGACTTAAAGAGGATAGAAATACTTGCTGTAACATGCCACCACTTACCATGCTTATCACTGCAAGAGCAGGTAGAAATTCAGTTCCTGTCTTAAGGAGCTTACTCATGATCCTAGCCAGGTAATCCAGGCAAACATAGGGAGAGAGAGGGGTACAGACAAGAAAAAAGGAAGCAAAAGGAAAACCCAAGAGAAGTGCTCCTGTTAACCCTAAAGTCCAGTAGGAAAGGGAGAACCAGCATTGTAACAGAAGGGCAGACATGGAGTTCATTACCGCTTTTGTACAACAGCAAATGGTAAGGGAAGAAATATAGCCACAACCACGTGAAAGATGCAGCAACAGTGATTCAGTTATTGGGGAGTTTCACCTTCATCTCTAGGTACTGCAGACCCATGCTACCTGAAACCCTCAGTGTCTGCATTTAATAATCTTTAGCACACCACTGACACTTAGAGCCTTTTTGCCTTTCTGGTTGCTCCTCTTCTTCCTCTGAGTCTGCAAGTATCCTGGAAGATATCACTCACATCAGTCTATCCATAGCTTCAAACAATCTATTTTCCCGTGGAATCAAGTTACAAGGGACAGGCTTTACACCACAGACAATACCCAGAGAGATCTTCTATGTCTCTCCTAGGCAGCAAGCTCTTAAAAAGGGGACCAGAACAACACATTAACAACTACCTAAGTGCTTGCAGAGTGCCTAGGACAGTGGGACCAAGATCCTGGATATTCATGACAACAGTACAGTATATGCATACTCGCAAAGTAAAACTAGTACTTTATAAGCAAGGCTAATCTGAAGTCTGCCAAACCAGTCAGTGGGAGGGTAACAACTAGAAAGCAGCAACGCTGAGAAGCACAGCAAGGAGCAGCAGTGTAAAGTACACAGCTGCAACGCAATACGACAGCGAGATCATCCAGCCAAATTTGGGAATGCTTACACAGAAATACCACATCACCTGCATTCTAAGCAGGAGCCGCAGTACCTTTGGGTATCAAATGAAATTAGCTTCACAAGGTAACTGCTATGTAGGACAGAAGCTTCCAGATGAATTCATTTTAGAGGATGGGGAAAAAACACTGTAAAAAAGGAAACACCAAAGGGGACGTTTTTTCCCTGCAATGATTCTTGGCCCCTAAGCCCTGGGGGCCCAGCAGCATCTGCTGAGGATGAGCATTGCCATGTTCCCTCCTGGGAAGTACCATTAGGACATTGCAACACAAAGCTTGCAAGAGAAACCAAACTACAGAGAAACAGAGCAAAGAGGAGACTACCTTCTTCGTCTAGAGAGAAAAATCCTGGAAATGGGGACACTGTGAGAGAGAGGCAAAACATTGTACAGCTAAAACAGCTTCAAGGTCCATGTGATTCCAACAGTCTTCCTGAATATAAGTGAATTAGCAGAGCAGTCTTTCTGCCTTCTGGAACGCTGCATTTTGAGAGACATTAGTAACATGGAAAAGCTGCTGATGTGCTCTTCTCAGCAAATGCTGGCCCAGAGTATTTAAGACTCCTTGTTCCCAATGGCCAAGTACCAGAGCATTGTGGGAAGTTGTTCCAAGTAATAATAAAGCCAGGGGCACAGCAGCACACACAAAAGACAAAAGACAAATGAGCAAGGACTTCATTGGCACTGCTGGACAACCCCGGTCTGATTCATCACCAGTGCCTCCCGAGCTTGGTATCACCACCTTGCTGTCCCACTGAATTGGAGGAATAATTTTTTGTTCCTCCTCCTACTTTGGGCTCACTTCTCGGCACCTGCTACTCAGTACAGATGTAAAATCCTGCAATCTTTCCCTTCAGGCCTCCAGATTCTCTCCCCCTCAGATGCTGGCAGAATCACTCAGAAACTACTGTCTCCGAGTACCTCAGCAGCAAATCACCATCCTTGAGAAAAATCTCCTGGTGCTTACCTCGCATGGGAGATTTCATGGCGGCCTCGACCATGCCAACCAGAAGCTGAAGACTCTTGGGATCTTGAGCCAGTCCTGACGCAAATGCTGCCAGTGCATCTGCATGACGTCCAAGATACTGAAGGGCCACACCCTGTCGGAAGTATGCCTGAAAAGCCAAAGGGAAAAAGAAGAAATACCAATTACTTAATTGGTAGAATTCACAAATAACGAATCTGCCCGTGACCTCATGCTGGTGGACGCTGGGCTACACAATCACATCCTGGTTTCTTTGGTCATGCTGGCTATAACAAGAAAAACCCAACACCACAGTTCAGTTTGTGACTGCCACCCAGTTGCTTATCCCCTCGATGTGATGACTTTCTCAACCTTTGCAAGGCCTCTGAACTGTCTGGAGACCAGAGATGGTAACTACTATCAAGTCAAAGTTTTCCCCTTGGACTTGGTCAATTACTTATTCTTATCTTCTTAGAATGAAATGCTCATTCTCGAGACCTCCATTTCTCTTCTCTTGGCTCACACAGCATACAAATAACTTGCTTCCTTTCTCATCAGTCCTCGCCAATGAGTCCGATATAAACATCTGGTACTAGAAGAGACCAAAATGTACTGACAGCACAAGTTGCAATGAAACACGATGCAAAGATCCAGACAGGAGCCGAATCTTCTTTCTCCACATGCATCCTCTAAATGCAGACACTGCCCAGCATTGTCCTACTTGTTGGGTGCAGTATATATACATGTATATATAATACACATATATATATGCTTATATACACACATGTGTATATAAGCACTTCTTAGATTGAAGCAAGACACTCAGTTTTGAGCATTTTACAAGAACATTTTTCTTTGTTTCTTCCTTTCCAAGGAAAGCATTCATGGGAATGTGCAATACTTTCAAAGTAACTTGTATCTCTTGTCACCGTGTATTTCCCCTTCTACATCAGCAATGACATAAATATGCAGCTGCAAAGCATTCCCAAACAGACCTTCTTTCTGCTCATACATAAAGAAACAGCAAAGCCAAGACTCAAAGGGTATCCAGAACTTCCTTGAGAGCTACTGGGTAAGAGAGCACAGAAACCACAATCCAGTATTTACTCAAAGCACTCAGGTATACTTGTAGCACATATACCTGGACACTATGTTATAAAAAGGTCTTGAATCTTGAATAAGCACTTTTGATGCCCATTATTCAGGTTTTATCTTCATGTCCGGCTAATACCTTTCTGATGCAAACTTTGCTGCACTTTTGGTTCATTCAAAGCTATTTCAATACCACAAATAAAGCTGTCAGAACAGAAGATAAAACAATATTTGCATGTCTTAAAAAGTGCTTTAAGAAACATAATGCTGCTCCTTGAGATTGCCTCCTAGTATTGCTTTCACGGATAAGACCTCATCACTATTCACTCCACCTATAATAGAAACCTGCACAAGATACATTAAGCACACGTCTGTGGAAGTCTTTTTACTTAAACAGGATAAATCTCCAATTAATATCCAAACTGGTACTTCACTGGAGCTTTCAGACACTTTTGGAATCCAATCCGGGGAGACAGAGATTAAGGAAAACCAGAAATGACATAAGAAATTTATAGACATGAATATTTAATCTCTTTTTCCATTAGTAAGCCTTGATTGTAGAACTACCTTTGATGAATTTGATGAAAGCAGAATTCTTTTCATTAACCTTTAGTACAAATATATTCTTATTGAACCAAACAAGCTATTGTACTGGAAATCCAATTCAATGTTAATTAGATTACTAGCATGAAGCTTTAAATCAAAGAAAACACATAGAACTAACAATGTGCAGTGGCCATCAAGCATGAGTCCTCCCAGCAGTGAGCGAGCTGTCACCTAAATCATAGCACGCACTTTTAAGTCCTTTTTTCCCCTGGAATAACCATTTAATTACTTTCTTTACCACCCGATGACAGAGGCAGTTTGACACAGCATGTCTCTGATGGGGACCTTTCCAGCCAACAAGGATGGTCCAGGACAAATGTGTCTGCCTGATTCAATTATCAAGGATAACGGCACAAATATGCAGCAGCCAGCAAAGAAACTTCGTATTGCGTGTAAGCGTCTCCAACATCTCATGCTCTATAGGAAGGTAGAAGCCTGACATCTCCTCTCTCAAAATGCATACTACCAGGACAGATGGCACATCAGGGAACACATGGCTTCCTCATCACTGTAGAAAGTCCCAGGAACCTAAAATTCACTTGTATGCAGGGCTTCAAGGAAAAGGCAGGAGGCAGACAGATGGTACAGGCAATGCAGACAAGCTTCCCACAGCCTACAAAAGATAGGAATACTACAGCTTCTGCTTCCAAGGTTCAAAAGGGACCACATAGTGCAACCCCCTCTCGCGTCCCATCCTATACACACAAAGGCTGTATGGCAAGTAACATACTTTTCAACTAAAGGTATGGCAGTAACTAGCCATCATGTCTCCCATGACGGAAAGCGGCCCCTTGTGAGGAAAATAGCGAAAAAGCAAGCTAAACAAAACACAGGTGAAGTCTCTGCCCTACTTCCAGTTCTCATACAGAAATCCAAGTGAGCATCAGTTGCCAGCAGAAGAACACACACAAGTGCAACAGCACAGAAAGGGGGGGGGGGCAGGGAGCCCAGCCATGAGTCTCAGAGCATTTTGTCTGCAGAGTACAGGCCTGTTTTGCTCACCACTGCCTGCCCAAGAACTCCAGCACCTACACTGGAAGAGAAGGGCCCTGCCTAGCTGGGACGCACCAGCAGCTGCAGCAGGGACACTGCCCTAGCACCTCTGTAGAGCACTGAGCACATCTCAAGCACTGAGGAAACAGAGTCCTCATCTCCCAAACTCCGCACACAGAGGAGACACCACAGGCTCTGCATGACAGAAGAAAAGAGGACAGGGATGAGATTCACAAACAGCATGCAATTCAGTACCGGGCACTTCCAACGTCCTTTCTGGAAAGCGTTTTTATCCCCTCCCCACATCTATTCCTGGAAGCCCCCCCTGGAAACCACTTAATTTGAATACAAACACAGCATTCAGAGCCCAAAAGAAAAACCTATTAATCATAAATGAAAGGAAGATTTTGGCCAATTTTTCTCCTGCAAAACCCTTTCCTTCCTTTCTCCTCCAGTTTCCAGCATATACAGAACGTTCTCCACACATTGTGTTCCCCAGAGACCTTTAACAAAATAAATAAAAAGCATTCACATCACCTATTTCCTCCCCAAGAGGCATTCACAAGTTAGTTTAGCATTGCAATGAAGACACTGTATCAAGGGAAAAAATCTGCAAAGAGGAAACGGTGAGAATCACCCTTTGGAAGAGGAGAGGAAAAGGAAAGGCAGGGAGCCAGCAGCTGCAGCTGAAGAAATGAGACAAGGAGCGGCTTTCCAGTCCTGACACAGAGTCTTCCCACGCTTCAGCGAACTTTACATTTTTAATCACACTAATGTGAAGGTAGAAGAGTACTCACTCTACAGTAAAAGTGACATTAATATTCCAGTAATACCAGCTAAGAAAAAACTATTGATTCCTTTTAAGAAGACTAAAGCAACAAGAGAATGTTTTGCTAAAGACAGGACAAACGAACGGCAGGTGTTTTCTAACCTGTGTCTCCTTGCATCCTCAACGTAATACAAAGAGGCGGAACAATCTTTTTCATTTTTTCAATCTCTGCATCCCACTTTCCAAGAACAAGGCACTGTGCAAAAAGAAAGCCCCACTCTCAACTGAAATTTGTCACTAGATGCAACTCCCTCACTGGGAACTATTTTCTCCTTGTGTTAGCATGATTGAGCACATGTTCTGCTGTTCTTATCTCCAGATCCACTAATGTGCCACGGGTGAACAGCACCTGTACCCAACCATCCCCTCCAGCCAGAGCCAACTCGGGTCCTGCACAGCGTGTGTACTGACGTCTCCACTGCTAGCCGCTGCAGTAAGAATAGGGAGAGCAGGGATATGGCAGTTCCAGCAGGAGCCTTTTGGGAAGGGAAGAGGGTTAAAAGGTAAAAGGCAGCTTTATCAAATAGCCAATCTTATCAAGTCACTGACACTAAATTAGAGAGGTGGCTAGCGAGTAGTCCTGCGCACCTATGGACCATTAGTCCTGGGAAATAAGATCATACTGCAGTCTCATACAGTCAATTTTTAGTCCACTGGACAGCTAGCCTCACTTCGGCCAGTTTACAGATTTCATATAGCCAAGCGGCGATGGCCTGGGAAGGAGGACAGGGAATAATTAGTGCTTTTTATCCATAATACCATTAAAAGCACTGTTGATATTCTGGAAACAAAAATTAATTATCTCGCAAAATATATTTTGCACTTGAAACTTCAAAGCCATGCAGAAAACTGTCCATGTAACATAGACTGCTCATATAGCAAGTCCAAGTACAGAATGCCAGCGATCTGAAGTTGCATTGCACAAGACCCATCCAAAAGGTAACAGGTCTTCCCACCTCATTCAGAATTTGCACACACCCCCCACTCCCCCCTATTTTTTCAGACTTGCTTTTTCGTCCCATGCTTTTCAGGACATGCCATATTTTTGTGGCAAGAATATAATTTTTAGTGCTTTTCTCTACCCCCAACTTAATTTTAGAAAAATTGTATGAACAAGAGAAGAACACAAAAGAAGATCTTCCTAATGGGACACTCCAGTTTTATGGAGGTGGCTGATGGCTGTGCTGCAGCAGAGTCAATGTCTGCCTAACCAGGCATAATCGCTCTCTGCAATTCTAAGCGCGAGTCCTATTTGTTCTGCTCAATTTATTGACCAATGTAGTTTCTATACAGCCTATTTTTTTCATCTGTGTTTATTACAGCCCATGTAATGCACAAGGAGAATTTCTATCTGTCCTACTAGGAGCTGCCACTGGACTGCCTGCTGCAGTGTCCAGGCAACGCAAATGCAAACGTGTTAGGTTTTTGATCCTCATCATCTGAGATCCCATCTAGATGACTGTCTAAACCCTGAATATTAAGATTTTCATGCACAATCTGAAACAGGATTAGAATGTAAATGCCGTCATTGAAGTAGCTGGTATTAAGAGGAGTTCTGAAATTTTTATTAACCCTTTTAATATCAATATGCAAGAATTGTTTTAGGCAGAGCAACAGTAATTGGTTTACAATTAATACAAAACATGGAACAAAGATAAAAATACAGTACAAAGAAACAGCATTTATGAATACGAATGGGACCTCTATGTTTCCCAGGACTCTGCTAAATAAAAAAAAAGCCTAGTAAAGGAAGCCCAAGACAAGACAACTCAATGCTTTTCTTACTGGGTAAGTATCAAAATATACTTTAATTTTTTGGATCGGGGATCTAGGCAAATACTCATGCTGTACTGGCATCTGCAGCAGGCTCTGGTACAACTCTTGGAGCTCATACCATTTTTCCCTGTAGAATCCATGGCAATAAATCATTCAGATCCTTAGCGTGTCTCATATACAGCGCTTGCAAGAGTTAAAGGGAAGCAGCAGCTGCAGGAGTTCAGTCCTGTCTTACCACGGTCTCTTGTAAGTCTGAAGCATGAGCTCATGTTTCTGGAATATGATTTGGTACCAGGGTACAAGCATTTTTCTAACAGTAGCCCGTATTATTCTCGTTACTGGGCAGGTTGGTATACTGTTTATAAATATTTTAAAACTGCTAGAACTGGGGGACTAAGCAGCGTGCAGGAGCCCTGTGAGAGCTGCCCTACGACACGCTGAGACAGCCAGGCCGACAACCAGGAGCCCCACCTTTCTCTCTGAAGTAGGGTAACCCTTTCGGGAGTTTTATGCACAGCAGACAACACGCGCACGGCTGATCTCTGAGCACTCCAACAGAGACCTTGCTGGCTGCAGGCTGCCCACACGGAATGCAGCGACAAAGACTATCCTGGCTTCAGGATCTCCATCTGCCGAGGGCCAGGCACCCCACCTGCCTCCCCCGACGGCCAGGGGCTCCTGCCCCTCCATCTGCGCCTCCTCCCCTCTCTGTACAACCCCCTTTCCTGCAGGTGGTCCCTCCGCCACCGTACACAGCAACGGCGCGCCGTCCCTCTGCACCCACACCGCCTTGCTAGGGCTCATCTGATGATTCTGCACCAAACTTCTCACTCAGACCCACTTACATAATGAATTGCTGGCCTATTTGTAACTGGACAAAGGAGACAGAAGAATGAAACTGGAACGGCATCAGAAGAACTTGGAGCATAAAATTACTGTCAAACAAACATGGAAAACTTGAAAAAAATGCCTCAGCCTTAGACAAAGACTCCCATTGTACACAAGGGAGGAAATTCAAAACACCTTTATATTCACGTCAGCTTCAGACCCTGGACAACCAGCTATCTGGACAGGAAAGGCAAACACATAGAACACGCTTTTTCCACAATGCTCCCTTGGTTTGCCAGATCAGAAGATGATGCCAAAAATAGCACGAATAATCTATGACGCATTTAATCGGCCTGTCCTGAGTCTGCAGAACGCCTCCTGGACAGACGTCCGTCTGTCCCACATGGAACTGCTCGGCATCTACCAGCCAGCTCCCTTGTTGCCGCCCACGTGAGCCATGCCAGCGGCTGACAAATGAGACACGTGACAAACGACAAGGAGGAAAATGTGGGAACAGCCGCTACGGCTTCTTGGGGCCAAGCACCAGGTTGAATCTTTCCTCTCCCCTTGTAACTGCTTTACAGCCAAACTGTAGAGAAAAATAGAGGACAAATCTCTGCTGTGGGGTTTCAGGAATGTGAGAGGGAAGAATGCGCTTTAATTCAGAACACATGCAGCACATGCATAAATACTGCCTGCCATACGTATGAACTGAACTCCCGCTTTCACGAAGTTAAGGCTGCACCCCAGGTAACAATTTTCCTTCACAGTCTATACGCTCGGCTGGCACCTGAACCACTACTGGCACTAACCACTGTTAGCCTGCCATAAAGAACGAGCAGAGATTTGACAAATTTACTGTCTCTGCAGCACAGCTTCTTTACCTTCTACCGGTTTCCAAGCTGTCTCTTACAGGAACTACACTACTCAGAAATGGAAATTTCCTCTAAGCCCCATTGAGCCTATGCAGAAAAACAGGATGTGGGAGCGTAAAATATCATGCCTTGTTTTAACCAAAGAGCATTTAATTATTCTTAATAATTGTGCTTCCACTATCTCCAGCGGGACACTGCACAGATCATTTGCCCGCCTGAATCAAATGTAATCACCAGTAATAAAGAGTCAAAACCTTGCTTAGTTAATTTTGTTAGCATAGAAGTTAGCAGCCCAGCTTTTCACATAGCTTATTGTTGTTGCTCCATTCTGGCCCACTCCGGGCTTGCTTTAGGAACAGCAGCTACAATTTAGATCCCCTCTTCAGAGGGCATCCCTCACCTTTCATAACAGCTGGTGGCAACAGATAATCTTCCTGCCTTTATCAACTACAACTCTTAAACCTTCTTTAATAACAAGAACTAGCCATGAGTAGATACAAGTGCTCTAGACAAGTAACAAGCAATCTGTTGATGCCCAAATACAGCACAGGGAAAGCACAACCAGCCTCTTCTGTTTAAGGCCGACAGGCACACATACAAGTATAGCAACTTCTAGAATTCCTCCACAAGTCAACAAGGAGAAAGTTTTGCCCAATTTCTGGCTAAACAAGTTTTTTTAGGAATTGCAGAAGAAAAGATAAGCCAACTTCTACCCTGCTCAGGAGTAACACCAATCTTGGTAAGATATTATTGGAGATTTAACAGATACAGAATTACACAAAAAGTAAATTGATTAGATGACACCTGTAGGCTGCTTCTCAGTGAAGTTTGGGGCAGTGGCAGGACTGTTTTTAACACATATTGCCTAGTGCTTTGTTTAGTATCAGCACTGTACCATGATTTAAATTGTATTAGTGTTTGATATTTAACTGCCAATGTACATCTGCACAAAATTCTCCTAATTCTAACAATGCTGAAAGTGTTGAGAACCTTTGCAGAGCCCAAGAATATACAAACATACGCTACTATTTGTTCTTATAGCCTTAAAAGCAAAAACAAATGAAAAAGCAGTACAAAGGGGAAGGAGGGAATAATAAAAATCACGTCCTAAACTGGAAGACATCCACCACAAGAACTCTTTTTGCTCTTCAGCTCGAGTATTGCAGCACAGAGACACTGTCTCACTGCGAATTACTCATCTGAGTAGCAGCTCAAGTGACTGCTCCCCCCCTTCAGCATTTCTCCATTTTGCATGCTGGCAAGTTGTGCACGTTTAGGTGGATCACACTTAAAACCCACAACAAAATCCAGAAACGAGACATGAAAGCATCTGGTCAGCCCACAGCCATGAGGCTTGGCATTGACAACAAATTGAGCAGGGTATATTTCAAACATCCATGTTAGCTAATGCAACACTCATGGACTGGACAGACAGTCCAACACAGGTGATCTGGATTCACAATTAAGACAATAGGTCTTTTCCCAGCTGCACGACTGCTGATTAAACTAACATTGTGCAATGATTTGTAACTGCTGTCCTGCAGTGAGACTGCTGAAGATGACCAAAATCCTGACATCTGGACATAAGAATAAATAATACTATAGTAGTTGTTGTCGGCACTACAGAATCAGCTGTTCTTTCTAGACCAGCAACTCCAGCAGGCAACTTTAATGACACATCGGCACATCCAGCCAAGGTGCTGCACACAGCTACCAGCTAGCTCTCCGGCCAAGGGAGCACTTGGCTCCAGTGGCACACAAACCACAGGACAACACACTCGAGTGGCACTCTCACAGGAAAATACTGGCAAGCATCTGACAGCAAACCCTGCTTTCAGTCTCACAGTATGGAGGTGAGTGCTTCCTTTGCAATGGTACCTAAATTACCAGAAGAGAGAAATTTATTACAATCCATGTCACCCCTGAGGCAGCGCTCAGGCTGCCTAGATGGAAGCCGTGAACAGACCACTTTATCCAAAAACACAGCTAATCACTCTGCCACCAGCTTCCTTCGGCATCCCCACTCCCAAGCAGGATGCATCCTGTTTTGGAAATGCATGCGCTTGTCCTCGCTGAAGTAAAGTGAGATAAAATGGGATTCACCAAAATCAAGACAGCTGGAAGGTAGGGACAGTGACTTGCAAACCACCAGTTTGGAGCTATAAAGTGCCATCTCCAATTTTGAGTCCAATAACCAGTAAAACATTTGTTTTCTGTCAGCTTTTTCCTGCTTCGTGATTTCCGCTGTAATCTCTGAACCCGAGCGTGATTACGTCTAACAGCTGTAATAGCTGCCCATTCCAAAAAGGATGGAAAGTGAAGGCCTCCTCGGGTACAGATTGCTTAGTCACAACAGCAGGTGTTTGAGGACTTTGCCCATTTACAGAGGTACTTAACCAAGTTGAGTACTGAATCTGACCAGATTTCAAATGGCTAAAACCTGGTAATTACGAAGGGAAAGTACTGAAGTCATTGCAAAGACTAACTAGTCTGGCAAGATTCAGCCATAATAAAAACACAAGTGGCTTTGTTCTTAGCTATAAAGAAAATCTTAGAGACAGAAGCTCCAGTTACAGTGAAATTTCTTTCTACTTCCTTTCCAGCATTACAGCAGAGGTAACTAAAGTCCCTTTAAAAACGACATCTGCTCGTCTGGACTGCTTTTAATAACAAATACTTCTGACAAAGAAAACAAACATACACCTTTAACGCAACCCCTCCCTAGAAGTCTTACGCTGGCCAAAAAGCTGATGCTGTGGATAGTCTTTCACTTCAATTAATGGCAGTTAAAAGCCACAGGAAGGGAAGACAGTTACTCGATTTTTTTTTTTTTTAATGTTTCTAGCAGACCCTTGGGTTTTCTCTGAATCTCAAATGTACGATCTGAGGATTCTTGTTTCTCTTGCTGAGTAACTCTGAAATATCTGAATGAAGGTACACGACAGTTATTAGTGAATTTGGGTGGCAAGTCCAATTGGTTAGCTCCATGGCACACAAAAGTTCAATCTCTCCAGAAGAAAGAGAAGAGAGTGGGAGATACAGATTCTGCAGGAAATACATCAGAACAGCCAAGTCTCAGCGCAGTATGTTTTCCTTGTATTTCAGTTATCATTAACGATGAAGTTAAGAGTATAACCACAATCTTAAGACAATGCCTATTTGCCTTAACTCAAGGACAGTAAGATCTGATTCTGCCCTTGCTTGTTTTAATGTCTGCAGTCAG
>NW_010546448.1:258-2773 GCF_000687285.1 Phaethon lepturus | reverse complement strand
TGTTTTAATGGTGTCATTCAGATCTAAATTTTTCAGCAGGTGAAAATTAGGAGAAACAAGTACTAGAAACATCACACAGCACACACAAAGTTCCCTGGGAATACACCTGTCAAAGGAAGATCAGCCAAGTATCCCTTAACCTTCATTCTTACACACTCTAACCATCTAGATTCAAGCCCAACCACAAAGTCATTTCAGGTATTTTGATTTCAGTTTGAAGAAAAAACAAGCAACTTTGGCTAGGGGAAGCGACACTGCCAGACTGCACAATGCAAATAAGCAGCACTGCAGAAAGGACTCAGGAGTCTGGACTCAGCAATGGGCAGCTTTTAAAAGGCTCTGACCAAAACTAGAAACTTTGGCTCCAAAAAATCCTTCATTTTATTGAGTCCATCAAGCACTATTGGAAACAATCGCTTCTGAGTGACTTGGTATCGGTTAGTATAAGGTGTTATAAAACAGAAGACTGACCAGATGGGCTGTGGAAAAGTAGCATAATGGATATCCACAGCTTTGTAGTTTTCCTTTGTCTCTGGCAAAATGATAGGGCTCAAAATTAGTTCAGGATACTGAGCCACCTGCACAAACTAACACAGCAGCAGCTCAGCCTTCCTTCCTTTCAACTGCACGACTGAGTCTGGCCACATCACCTAGCAAACATTTATCTGTCAACCATCTTACAAACTTAACTCAGACACATAAAAGATGATCTGTTTGATGTTGGCTAATAAGAAAATTACGATTACTAATTACATATGCTGCTCATGGTTTCAACACCACAACTCTGTGGCCTAAATGAATACTGGGAAATCAAATGTCACCTTCCTGAAGCATCCCATCTGGAAATCTGAATCAGATGCGAAGGAGAGGTGATAGCTCAGCATTTCCATGAAGTACGCGTTCACTGATGTCCCCGAAGTGTCTTATGCAGACTCCATCCGACCTCCTGCAAGTTACAGTCTCTAACCAATCACTGAAGGAGCACAGGAGACTTCTGGGGCCATCCAGCAAATTTGTTCCTCATTTTCACCTGAAAGCATTTGCTTCAGGATTGTTAAGAGGGAGGTGGATGGATATTAGGTGTAGCAGTCAACATAGAGTGAAAAGATCCAGCAAAAATCCTCTGAGATTAAAGTCTTGTATGTAACCTTTCATTAAAGCCACCACAGTTCTAAGTTTGTATTAAAGTGGTGGGTGAAGAAAGGTTTAGAGAATCAGGTCTCAACTTACCAATGTATTTTATCCAAATGACTCAAAACCTCCATAGCTGCTGAAAGTCAGATAAACTTTGATCAGCATCAAATGTAAAAAGCAATTTGAATGTGAAAAGAACTAGTGCATTACAGAATTTTAAACAGGCATTTCAGGATTTTAACACAGATGGTTCTTCCAGCGTACAAGACACATTCCACTGAAACAACAGGTCTGCATATAACCAAATATTCAGAGAGGTGCAAGTGTGCTGGAACACACCTTGAGAGCCTCCAGAATTATGCTGGGCTTTGTGGTAAACAAGCCCTGAAGCCATTTTCCTAGCAAACATCTCCATGGGTCCATTCTAAAGACTGACCTGACCTTGAACTACATCTCTGTCTCAGAACAGAAACAACTGAGGAAGAAAAAAAATCAGAACAGTGCAATCCTCAAGAGCCATCAAAACAGAAGACAAAAGTAACATGAAATACACAGTAGTAAAGGTGCAGGATAACGGTAACTTGTAACACATTCACACCCAGGTGGCTGCAGTGTACCCTGCAGGATGGAACTGGCCCATATTCCTTACAGAAGGGCCTTGTGATCAGGAGGGCTGACAGAGAAGCCCAGCACACATCTCTTGCAGACAGGGGCTCCTGCCTCTTGGCTCACAGCCTCCCGTTCCATCCCACCCCACTGTCTGCTCTCAGTCAGCACCACCTGCCAAGAAGGACAAAGCTGATGATGGAGGAAAGGGGAAAAATCAAATTTGCCAAAGTACTAAATATATAAATCTCTTTTGCCAAGGTGGACACGGGAAAATTTCTTCAGGAGGGGTGTCACATTTAGCAAGTTTTGCCAGATCGTTACTCCTGTAAAGCAAAGGGGAGAAACACCAACACCATGTTTCCTTATAATGACCTGCCTCCTTTATCACAGATCTCTGAAGCACCAAGTAATTTAGTAGTTGCTATGGAAACTGCTAGGTTTATTGAACAGCCCTGAAAGGGTCAAGGGTACCATCAAACTGGCCAATTGTAAATTATTTCCCTGCTAAACATCTGCTTCATTTTAGTTGCCCTACCACTTCTACGGGGACATTGTCTCCAAGGACGAGGACAAGGCTGAGGTACTTAATGCCTTCTTTGCCTCAGTCTTTAATAGCCAGTCCAGTATCCGCAGGGTATTCAGCCCCCTGAGCTGGAAGATGGGGATGGAGAGCACAATGTACTCCTCATAATCCAGCAGGAAGCAGTCAAGGACATGCTAAACCACCTGGACACCCACAAGTCTATGGGGCCTGATGGGATCCACCCGAGAG
>NW_010546448.1:0-227 GCF_000687285.1 Phaethon lepturus | reverse complement strand
GAGGGAAGAAAAAAAAAAGAAAAAAAAGCCACTCTCCATCATTTATCAGCAGTCCTGGTTAACACGGGAGGTCCCAGAAGACTGGAGGCTTGCCAATGTGACGCCCGCCTACAAGAAAGGATGGAAGCAGGATCCTGGGAACTACAGGCTGTCCTGGTTTCAGACAGGGTAGAGTTAATTTTCTTCATGGAGGCTGGCGTGGGGCTGTGTTTTGGATTTGGGATGAG
>NW_010546447.1:311-2049 GCF_000687285.1 Phaethon lepturus | reverse complement strand
TCGCGCCGTGCCCGGCAGGGAGATGCTCGCCGGCAGAAGGAAGCGAGCCA
Organism: Phaethon lepturus; assembly: GCF_000687285.1. NCBI lineage: Eukaryota > Metazoa > Chordata > Aves > Phaethontiformes > Phaethontidae > Phaethon > Phaethon lepturus. Next base: position 1,999 of record NW_010546447.1, on the reverse strand, counting down.
TCAAGGCGGATTGAAGGCGTCGGCTCACAGCACCTGCGTGAAGAGATGTAAAGTCAGACCAGGAACGGGAAAATACGTTTCCTGCAAAGAAACGCCACGCTGATGGGAAACAAAGAAGGTGCCCCGGAGCAGCGCCGGGGGAGAATCTCCCCGAGACGAACGGGCCGACCCCGAGACCCGCAGGAGGGGGCTCTCACCTCCACCCCCCCGCGTTCCGGTTTGCTTTCCCAGACCCGGCTGGTGGGAAGGGGGTGCCGGGGTCCGGCCGGGGCGGTGCCGTTGCCGCGTGTGCTCCTTCGCCTCCGTTTGGTTTTGTGCCAGAGAAGAGCCAACAGCCAACGGGACTGAGCAAGCGCTGCAACGCGGGGATGGGCTGCGGGTAAATGCTTGGAGAGCCACCAAATATTTAGCAAGAAAAGCCCAACGAGGCAGATTTTGGACAAAAGCGAGCTCGTTATTTTATAAGCTGGTGCCCCCCTGGCCAAGGCAGCGTGAAGAGCCTGCGCCGGCTTCGCAGTGCCTTGTTTATGCTTTATCAACTTACACATATTCTGCACAGCGGGGAATTAAAATAAGGCTGGGAATCATCAAAACGTTTCCCTTTTAATTGCATTTGACTCCAAGATTATGCATTAGGGAGGCTAAATGAAAGACATTACACCCCAGCAAGCTACTCTACCTGCTGCCTGTAAGAAAATAGCAGCGTGTCAGCTCGCCGCACGGCCCCGACTCCGCGCGGGGATCAGTGCAGCTGCGGGCAGAACGCTCGACAGACGCCGACAAAACGCCGTCAACAGCTTCAGTTCAGCAAAAGGCACAGGGGTTTGAATGTTTAAAGCAGAAACCTCCCCGTGCTTTAAATAACTGTAATTAACGTTTTCAATGTAAGCGGCGTCAAAAACACAGAAGTGACAGATAAGAAGGAGCCCACGGCTTCCCCTGTTTGGCATCCAGAGAGAGAGAACTCCATCGGCAGGCATTTAAAACATTAAATGTATTTCAGAAGAGACAATGACTGCAGTGTTATTTTATTCTGCCCTCACATGTAACGTGTTTTTCAGCTAGAGAGGAACAGATACAGAAAGACGCGCGTTTCGGGGTACGTCGCGCAGACTGCAGCTGTCTGCAAGGAGCAGAGCTGCAGCAGGCATAAACGGAGATAAGGAAGAGGTGAGATCGTCATAAAGGATCTCCCATCCGATTATATTTACAAATAATTTGAGCGCACTGATGGGGATGGGGCGGGGAGTAGTCTGGACAATAGAAATAGATACAGAGAATAGAAAATAAGATGTGAAATTTATAACTGGAAGTAAAGACCGTGTCCTTTCTGAAGTGACAGGCAAACACGCATTCGATACTGGCCCTTCTCGGGGCAGTGTGGGAACGGAAAAGCCTGAGCTGTTTCTCTTGTTTTTCATGGATTTGATTCTCTGATGTTATCACAAAAGATTTAATCAATATTGTGGCTGAAAATTGTATTAAAAAAAAATTAAAACCTGGCTCAGCAATATTTTGTCCAGATCTGTAAAAACAATTTAAACTACCGGCTTAGATTCCAATTGAGATGGAAATTGCAACAAAAATCCTAACTTAATCATTTGCGAAGCAAGACTTACCAAAAAAATAAGAAACTCGCACGCTCCCTCCCTAGGCACAAGCACTGCGGGGGCTGACTCTGCCCGGGC
>NW_010546447.1:0-264 GCF_000687285.1 Phaethon lepturus | reverse complement strand
TGTTACCTCCCCAGAGGAATTCTGCAAACCCACGGATCGCTCACACAAGCAATTACACGGCTGGAAGTAGGGCGGACTAAATAACTTAGAAATTAAACAGCGAATGGAAAAAGCCCTAAAATTTCCCAACCACAGAACCCTGTGCAGTTTTTAAGGTCGGTTCAAAATCACTAACTTGTTCCCGTGACTTTTCCCAGCTCCAGAGACCGATCGCCGATAATTGCCGCAGAACGTCGCACTCGTGAGCGCGGGCAGAGCTGCTGC
>NW_010546446.1:1947-2396 GCF_000687285.1 Phaethon lepturus | reverse complement strand
AGACAGTGGCACGGACCGAAGGAGCTGATGCAGACCTCCCGCACGTTGTGAAACGGGTTTAAAAAGGGCATGGCACTGAAAAGAGGTTTTTCAGCTTTTCGTTTAAACGGGTAAGCTTTGCAGCTGGCCGCGTTCCTCCGTGCGGGAGTCCTGCCACCAGCACAGGCAGGCCAGAGGCGTTTTCTCTTCAGATGCAAGTTGAGAGCCACAGCTGCCATTTTAGAAAACGCACTGAAATAGCACGAAATTTTGGAAATGCCTTTAAAGCAACAGTATTAAATCTTCTACCACTCCTTAAAGCCACGCAAAAAGATTTTGCTGAGGAAAAAGGATTAGCTAGTGTGTTGTTGAAGGGCTCGGTGAGGGAGCGCTGCAGCTGGCTGCTCCGGCTCTGTGACAGGGCTCAACCTGCTCTCACGCAGAGCACGCTTTTTGGAGCAGGCACCACG
>NW_010546446.1:0-1889 GCF_000687285.1 Phaethon lepturus | reverse complement strand
GGCCCCCCCCTGCCGCGTCCACCACCACCCTCCGCCGGCGGGTGCAGCGCTGCGTGAAGGCGGACGCCATCTCCTTTAAAAAGTGGCAACCTGCCAGGCCCGGGGCGGGGGGTGGCCGTGCTCGGGGAAGGAGCTGCCTGTGCGAGGAAACAGGTCGACCCGAAGGCGATTTAAAATTCTCTTTTTGGCACAGGGGACAGCTGTGCAAATCCCCTCCCTCCACCCCAAAGTGGGGCCCAGGGTGCAGGGACACCCCTTCGGCGCCACAGCTCCCACAGGGGTGACGGGAGGGGGTCAGAGGGGTGGGAGCGGGGGGTTAGCAGGGGAAAGGCAGCAGCCGGCCCTGCGCACCCACGCTCTCCCTCCGTCCCCTCCGGAGCCGGTGGCCGAGTTGTGCTCAGCAGCTCCCGGTCCAGAAAGCGCGATGTGAGGGATGGGGGTCTGGTCTGGAAAGACGCTGAGCAAGAGAAGGTAAGTCTGAAAATGGACAGAAAATATTTGTAAGGAACAAAGTTTTGTGTGCATGGGCTGACATTTTTTTGAAGGTCTATGATGCACAGATAAGATTAAGCCAGAAATAACTGGCTTAGAAACTGAGGGAGGAGATCGAGGGTAGAGCTCAGGAAAAATCTTGGCAGTGCTGAGATCTTTAGCCATGGAGGAAGACCCCGGGGAAGACCAAGGCATCTCCCACCTGTGACCGCCTGCTGCAGGTGGGATAGACATCCTCCAGGACCAGGGGTACTTTCTATGCATTCAAAAAAAAATCAGCTCAGGGATGTAGACGTTATAAAAACTAGACGATACTTGAACAACAGTAAAATTAAATATCAATATGCCTTAGGTGAGCTAACGGAGGGTCCCCTAAGCGCTGCTCCAGCATTAATCATGGCAGCTTGTGCTGAAGGAATGGGTTTTGACACGGATGAGTCGCACAATATTATTCGTAGCGCTAACAGGCCCTGTTCTGGGCCTTCCCCACTGGGAAGCTACACGGCTGGAGTGGAGTGGTGAAATCTTTCAAGAAGATAGATGAGGAGTTAATGTATTGCTAACGCACACATAATACTTGATAAAATTTACGAGGCTGTTTGGTCATAGTTTCTCCCGCTGGCTGAAGTGTTGCAACATATTTAAAACAAACAAGCTTTACTGGAAGCCTGGTTGTGCCCTGTTCAGGAACCGTAACAAATCTTGAATTTAAGCTGAAAAAGAAATACCTGCCTTAGGAGTTCAGAAACCGTCTTGGCAAAGTCTCCGGTACTGCGGTGTGCTGCAGCTGTAACAGTTACACTCGTGCGCATGGAGGAAGGCCTTTAGGCTTTATAAAGGACCCTTAAAAACGATCCTCTACCTGCCAGCATAGATACCTGTGTGTATCTGTTTTTCACAGATCAATGCACCTGAAAATCCTGCGGTTTTGGGAGGAGCCAGTGGTATTTTGGAGAACATCCTGAATTTAGGTCATACCGCTTTTCATCTCAATAGATCTGTAGGTTTTAACTGCCTCTTCGGGATGGGACAGTACTCGTTCCTGTTCCGGCAACCCCGCTACCGAGCACAGAGGAATCGCCCAAAGACAGAATAACCCATAAATGAGTCTCCTGGCTCCTCTCACTCCATCTCCTCGTGCTCAGTGCTCTCTGTTAAACAACCTCGCTCCCCTTTGCTGCTGGTTTGGCAGCAAAGAGCAGATGCAAACACCCGTCCTTCAGCAGGCGCCTGGCGGGAGCGTCCGCCCCCCCGTCACCTTTCCATTCTGTTAGTACGTGGAGGAAGGATAAAATCCAAACGCGGTGTGGCATCCCCTAGACTGGTAATGGACGAGAAATCGAGCAAATCCTCCAGCTGACGTGCAGCGTTACAGCGTGGCGGCTCCGTGGGGGGCT
>NW_010546445.1:823-1198 GCF_000687285.1 Phaethon lepturus | reverse complement strand
CGTGCAGCGGGTTTGTCTTCGAAACCACTTGCAATTCGTTTTAGCTTAACGTGGAAACGGCGCCGAGTAGGGATGAGTCGATGCACCTTGGCACAAGAAATAGCAGAGTTAAAGTACCAAGGCTGTGCAATATATTTAGTATAATGAGCCTGGCACGACGCGTTATTTTACCCGAGTGGTTTTTTTCGTGATCCCGTTTTAAAATAATCTTTTCAAATGCCAAAAAGCACTACCTAAACACGGTTACAAAATGCACCTCCTCAAAGAACACTGCTACAAATGACAAGAAAAACGATGCAGGGGCAGTTTGAAAGAGGAAGACGTGCAGCGCCGGTGTTCGCGCTTCCTGTGCCTCCAAAACCACGTGTACTTCTT
>NW_010546445.1:540-772 GCF_000687285.1 Phaethon lepturus | reverse complement strand
TATCATTGGTAATAACCCTGCCACTGTTACGGACTGGTGTAATTTTCAAAAGTAAGGCCACGTTCATAATTTATAGCAGGTGCAAATTTTATCCCGGGAAAAGTGTATGCAGGGGATTGCAGAAGTCATGGGAGGGGATGAAATGTGGGTTCCAGGGCCGGCTCGTACGGGCGGTGCGACATGGCGCGGTGATTTTGGTGGTAGAGGTGTTCAGCGCTTCTGGAGCGGCCGT
>NW_010546445.1:0-306 GCF_000687285.1 Phaethon lepturus | reverse complement strand
GGGTTCTCGTCCGTTCCGTGGCTACCCCTCCCGTGCCGTTGGGGTTCGGGCCGCTTTGCCCCTCGTGGAGGCGGACAGAGAGGCAAAGCGGTTTGCGCCGCAGCGCGTGGGGACGTGGGGGCTGGGACGGCCACGGCCTGGAAGGGAGCTAACGGCGAGGGAGCACGGCGCGGTCCCGCGGGTTGTGCTGACCGCGCAGCCTGGATTAAAGCGCTTCGCCTAACGGTCAGCTGGCCTAAGTCCGCTTCCGCTTGCCTGTGCGCTTGGAGGAGCTTTTCCGTGTCTTCGCGCTTCGGTTTCTTATTT
>NW_010546444.1:0-74463 GCF_000687285.1 Phaethon lepturus | reverse complement strand
AGTGGGCCAGACAAGGGAGCGGGGTGGGGTGGTGGGGGGGAGAGGAGCCCTACGGTGGGCTCCAGCTCTCCGGGCCTTCATGTCCTCCCCCCGTTAGGCCCCTTCGTTTCTTCTGGTGACTTAGCAAGATACCGGCGAGGAGGCGATGGTCCAGACGCAAATAATAATAAAAAACTCCTCTGGGGCGAGGAGTCCGGTGTATGTGTGCCGGAGAGGACACCGAGCATCCCTTCCCCGAATCCCTCCTGCAGGGCTTCCTCCTGTTCTCTCCCCCGTCCTCTCCGAGAGCAAGGCAGGCGTTTGTCAGGAGGTGGCCCAGATCTCCAGCGTCGGCCACAGCACAGAAAACAAAACAAGAATTGATAATACAAGGGGAGTAGGTGTTATTCTAAGAATTTGTTTCACATCCACCCTGTTTTCCTGCAGTGATCTAGCAGCAAAAGCATTGATAGGAGGTGGCTCAGACCTTCAGAACCAGCTGCAGTAAAAACGGGGGAGGGAGGTCTAATCTCTCCTTCTTGGGGTCATATCGCTGCTTGGTTGTCTACAGTCGCACAGACTTCCCTTGAAAACCTTCTCATAGCAATCGAGTTTTCTAAAATGTTCTATTTATTTGTTACTCTTGAGTTTTTGTTTTGGCAGGCAGGGCTTTTGATGGAAGTTGGGGGGTGGGAGTGGTGCCTTCCTCGAAAAGTTTAGGGTTTACTCAGTTCTGTGGGTGTGGGATTTTTTTTTTTTTTTAGGTGGATGCAATTAAACTTGACCTTTAGTACCAATAATAATGTGATACCTTCCCTTTCTTTGCCATAGTATCACTGGTAAAATTTCCTTGCTGATAGTGCTGCAGCAGAGGGCTTGGTTGTTGCAGGTCAAGTCAATTCATAATGAATTACCTAACCAAGGGATGGTGGAAGGTTAATCTAAGCTATATTAAAAGTCTTTAATAAACACTATTTTACTGTAAGTAAATGTTTGGGCATATTGACCTGGCTGAATTGTGTATTTTATGTGGAGATTCTTTTAAGTGTATATTCCTACAATAGTATTGTTTATAATATTAGGAGATGGGGTTAAAGAACCTGCATTTAGTGATGATCATTTTGTAAATGATTGTGCAGCATTCGGCTGGTTTTCGTAAGAGGGAGGATCTGCTAGCAAAATGTTATTTGCCCTTAGAGTAATTTTGTTAAATAGGAAAATTGTGTTAGGGAACGAAACAAAGAAAATATTTTTAAACAGAAAGATTTATTGTAAATTTCTAGCTTGTTTTCAGGAATCTCATTTTTGTGCGTTTCTTTTGATATTACCATGTTTATGGATGCTCTGTGCAGCCATTGAGCAGAGAAGAGACTGGGTGGAGTAAGGAGGCAAAGCTGCGAAATGGCTAGATTACCCTTTCATAGCTTTTTTTTTTTTCCCTTTGCTTGCGTTTTGCTGGGGTGGAGGAATACTAATTGCTGTAACAATGAAGTCTCTTCTTTAGGGAAGAATCTAATGGTGCAGGAGCCTCCTGAAATGAAACAAATCTCGCATTCTGTTTTGAGGCTTATTTTTCTGCAGGGTGGACCTTGATTTGTCTGACAGTGAGAAGTGACCAGTCACTGTTGCAAAGCCAGAATTTTTTTTATCTGATAACCATTTCAATTTATCGACCTAGATATTCACTTGTTGAATTTATTTTATTTGCAGTTTAGATAAGAATTACAATTTTTGTGTGGGTATTTTATACACAAGATTCTCTGAAATACAGACAACCTCCTGTATTGTTGCTTAGTGCTATTATTTGTTCATGTAACTTCTTGGTTAGACTAGGTTATGGGTGGACACACAAGAAAAGACAATCCCTGCTTTCTCAGGTGCCCACAGTAGAGTAAGTCCTATTAGTATATGGACTTTCTTGCATTACACTTTTTTATGTCCCAAGTTCATATAAAATAACATCTCAAGATTTTGGAAGCCCTTTTGAACGATATGGCTCTGTAAGAGCATTACTGTACCACTCGGGTGCTGCTGCATCGTGGGGGTAATACTGATGCTTAGACTTAAAGTTGTGGAGGAAAGGCATTAGAACAAAGGATTTAGGGAATACAATAGGGATCAGATGAAGCACCTAGGAAGGGCTGCTTGTAGAAGTGCTCTCCTGTTGCAGATGTGGCTCATGGCATTCCCACCTGAATTCAGTGTTGATCCGAGCAAGTACAACACAACATGAATGATTCTGAAGCAGATTGAGGTTTTGCTTTTTCTTGGATCTGTCTCAGTTCTGGAGTCCAGTTTGTGATGGTAGATGGCCACATATGAGACTGTGTTTGGTTTTAATTTGCCCAAAAATAAATTAAAGGGTAGTGGCTTTTTTGTAAGACTTAGTTCATTCACTTAGAGTAGGTGTTAGAGGATTCAATGGATCTGTTCACTGAAAGCCTGTGTCTAAAAGTGAATCCAGATTAAGAGCAATGAAGAAGCCAATAAAACACTTTCCTCCTTACAACTTTGCTTGATTTTTGTCCTTGAAATGGTGGCAGTTACTTTCTGTACAGGAGTAACTTGTTAATTTCTGTTCCAGAAAAGAAAAAGGCATTGATACTTACCTTTATGACTGTATGCAAGGTCTGTCTTGCATGTATTGCTGACTCTTCTGCCTATACTGTTTCCTATGGTCCACCCAGCCTTGAGTGCTCAGTTTGTACTCTTTGTCTGCTCTCAACTTTGTCTATCCAACTTGCTATCGATGGGACAACTATTGAATTAACATCTGTTGACTGTCTTGCCCAACACTCCAACCTTGTTTTTTTTCAAGAACTCTATAACCAGCTTCCATCAGTGCTAATTATAAAGTGTTTTGGACCCTCTTGTAAAATATTCTGGGCAAAGAATAGCTGGAAAACCCCTGCCCCTCTATAGCTCAGAAATAGGCTGTGTGTTTGTTACAGCATTTATTTGCAACCCTCTGTAGCTGCTTCTGGTATTTATGAACTAGAGTGGTTGGAATTACTGTAGTATGAAGGGGAGCAGCTTTTGAACAGTTCTGTTTCAGTCAGCTTTCCCCTACTTTTGTGAACTTCAGGCCCATTTTCTAAACTAAAGGCAAAGACTGTGGGAGGGCTGCTGAAACGTCCATGAAGTGAACACTGAATACTTCTCAGCCTGAAAGAACTGTGTAGGCCTAAATTTAGGAAATCAAGAGGACAATAAAAGTCAGTAATTATTATTAATAAATAATAATTTCCGATTTCATGTAGGGTGTGGGGGAGTTTCCAGCCTATAACATGTAATTAGTGATGGCAATTGAAGATATTTCCCAAGTATCAGAGCCATGTGTGTTAATCAAAATGGTTCTGGGTTTCTTCTGTGAGGTTTATTATAGAGAAGTATTAAGTTATGTACCGTCTATACATTGCAGACCTGTTAATGAAGTTACAACTGGTCTCCCCTTTCTCCTTTTTATGAGAGCTTAAATGTCATTGGTGGAACAACCTGGCTACTAAAAAATGTATTCAGTTGATTAAGCCTTGCCTGGGTTGAATGGCTTTCTTGGGAGCTACTTTATTACCCGACACAAGGGGAATGGGGCTCCTAATGTGGCTTTTGGGTGTTGCGAGCATAGTTGTTTATTAATGGATGATGTTGCTTTGTCTTTTGATCTGCCTCACAGAGTAGGTTACACCTCAATTTAATTTTTTTTTTAAATAGGCATTTACAGTGACATAATCCTGACCTGTTTAAAACAAGTTTTCAAGTACCTAAAGTTATTCCTTCGTAATTCTTACTATAAATGCTGTCCAAGTTAGCAGGAGTGCGCACATGTCATCTCCTGCATGGAAGGCTTGTGGCATTACTGAAAACACAGTGGTGTGATTTGAGCTGTAGCTGTATTATATCAGCTTCATTGTGGTGCCCTTAGCTTAGGTTGAGTTAAATGTCTGTTTTTCTTGTATTACAGTTACTTTAGAGCAATGCTTTTCCTCATTCCTACCATGTTTTGATCCCTACTGATGAGTATTACATTAGAAACGTTTGAAAGAGCCGTGATTTTTATCTGATGAATAATTTAGTTCTAGTTTTAACCTGGTGAACTTCCTAGGTACTGCAGGTTAGCCCCAACAAATGTATATATCTAACTTCTATCTTACCTTATTTTTTTAAAGAAGGGCCTTTTCTTCTTAATACTCATTGAGGCAGGACCTGAATGAGGCAATGCTTGTCTTGTTCAGCATGTTTACAAGCTCATTATTTTTTTCTTTTTTTCTTTGTTTTTTAAGCTCATGCGCTCTCTTTAGGGCATTAGATACATGTGACTTAGGCTATCTTGCGCCTAGCTCACTGTCATGGAAGCCGCCTATTATATCACTTCATGCTGGCATGTACTGTTAAGGAAATTTCAAAGAAAAATGTTACTTACAAAATAAGTGTATGCTGTGATCCATTTCATCAGTACTATAAACATACAGTCCTCTTGCAAACCAAGTCATGTGTGCACAACATTGTCATACTAAGCATTATCAGGTGTACTGATGCAAGCATAACTATAGAAAAATCAACGTTATGAATTCAAAGTACTTGTTATACATTTAGAAGTACTTTAGCCATTTTTTCGTTATTGATGCTTTTTCTGGGACACCCCAATAGTTTGACTTGGCTGCTTATGGACTTTTGGATAAGGATTAGTATTAAATAAATGTGATAACCACAAAGATGTATTTGTGATTCCATTGATTCTGGAAGACTTACCTGGTATTTTTAACCAGTAACAGGTTGCTGCATTCTTGAAAAGCTATTTCCAGTTACAGGACAATCCATCAAGGTTGAGGTTTATAGGTGGTGCTGCAGCAAATGTCTGTCCTGTAATTTTCTCAGATCTGTTGTTAATAGGTCCCCGCTGAGAGAGTTCGTAGATACGCTTTTCTGAAGCACCTCTTGTTCTCCACTGCTTGTTGGTGAGTCAGCTGGCATACCTCGTTTGAGGTAGGGCTAAAGGTAACAGGCTTTATGGGATGATCCTGTACTAGTTTACATCTGAGATAGCACAGTGGCCTTCATGATTGAGATTAACAATGATACAAGAGGGAAGGTATATAATTGTTCCTATTGTGCTTCAGAAATCTTTAATTCTTTTGGTTTCATTAGACAAGTCTCCCCCCGCCGAAGATTGCCTCTGCCTTGTTTTTCTGCATGGAGGTAGCTTAATTCTAAAGCAAAGGTGTTAAGTTTATCCTTCTTTAAGACTAGAGGAAAATCAATTAGCAACATCTAGCCTGTTTACCTGTAAATAAATTACTTTCTTACATAGAGAAACAATGTTGGTAGTTTGTCTTGTGCTTGATTCGCCTGTTTTTGGGGTTGAAGAAAAAGATCAGATAAACAGAATTGTTTGTTTAAATGCTAGTGTCTTTACAATCTATTAAGAGGATGATGTCATTAATGTGAGTGTGCATATGTATTTTGAAACAGACGGTGTGTATTAAATCAGTAATGGTAGAAGGTTTTCGGTTCTCACTCAGCTGGATTTGTAAGCAAGCACAAACTAGATTGGGGGAAACTTAACAGAGGAGCTCTGACCCTATTTATCCGTAACAGACAGTGAGAATGGGGTTAAAGTTCTAACATCATGCATACCATTTTTGTAATAAAATCTTGTGAATAGCGAACACTATTCCAACAAACTTGGAATTTATCTTTTTCATGTTTTTGAAACACTAGTAAGGCTGGGATGAGTACTAATGATAGATAATTTCCAATACCACAGCATATGACAATCACAAATTTCTACATTAACAAAATGAGAACTGAGATGGTTGTGAGTATTGTGGGCTGCTGCATCGTGCCTGGTCTTTCTTGTCCCTGTTTTGTGCTCTCTGACATTGCTTCCACGTGGGAAGGTGTTTTCCATTTCAGCAGTAAAAGAAGTAATTCTGTGTTTGTCTTCTGCTCTCTTGGCTTAGGTGAGGGACCTTCCTCCAGGGAGAGCAGTTACTCTCTTCAGCACGAGAGTTACTGCGTGTGCGAATAGATGGGAGATGTAGTGATTCTGAGAAGGAGTGCTGGTAAAGCTGAGAAGAGGAAGGCAGGTATTTCTCAGGCACTGATTCCCACAACTTAAGATCTGCTTTAGAGGCAGTAGTGTAGTAGGTGAAGATGGGTCATAAGAAAGATGAGGCACCTTCTACAAGAACTCCAATTTCATTACTTTTGGTACCGGTGTCAAGAAAGATTAAACTCTGTTCCCTGTAATAGGGTAAAATGTATGTATGACAATCATTATGATGGGGTTTTTGTTTGGGTTTTTTTTTTCTCTTTACTTGTCAAGTGAAGCCATTTTTGGTCAACAACCTTTGAAAATGGCTAACGGACAAACAGTGTTCTCATGATTTGAATAGTGAAAGTTCTGTCTGAATTTTTGTTTGGATTTCTTTGTGGTTTTGACCTTCTGTTTCTAAAGCTTTAACATGTTCCTTCAAGTTTCTTTCCAAATTTTTTCATGCATAAATGTAATCAATTCACAATCATTTTTGTTAATATCACATTTCAAATATAACTGGCAGTTTAAGAATTTAAATATTTGACTTTGGATATAGTCCTGTGACCTGCTTGACAGTTTCAAGTCTACTGCTTAATTGTTCAAGCCAGAAAAGGATGGGGGGGAAGAACAGAAAGGAACAAAGCTCCCATCCAGTGCATGACAGCTGACCAACTGTAAGAAACTATTCTGACTACATGTACTCTTCTCCTGGTGGCCAACAGAAAGTGGCTTAAATACAGTGTTCTAGAATTGCTATCATAAAATGTGTATGTATTGTTTGATGTAGCAAAAATGATTTTGAAAAATATCTTTTGCTGAAGTCATCCAGATAAACCATGATGTGCATTGAGTATTTCTTTGAACAAGTTTAGAGTAGCAGCTTGTAATACTTTAGCCCACTGTAACAACTAACCTTCCTCCTCCTTCTCCCTTTGTCCTATTCCTCTACACCACCTTTACCCCCCAGTTTCACTAACCCACATCTGACCAGAAAGTCATTCAGAATTCCAGTGAAGCAATTTAAAACTAATTTTGTGAAATAATTCCTTGCTGTCATATCACTATCACAACATACTGAAAAACAGCATTAAATGTCCTATGTCCAAAACTCTTTCACGCATTTTAAAGGTTTCTTTTCTACTGCAGCCTACTTTTTTCCAGGTTCTTCATTTATTGGTAGTTAAATTTACATGCATTTTCACACAGAACTGAACAGGCAGGCTGGAAGAAGGATGTTTTCACTTGTTTTCTACCAAAGTCTACATGTAGACTAAATAGTTGAGCTCTGACCTGGAAGAAGCTTAAAGGCACTAAAATGATATGTAGTGACTATGTGCTTGAGATGTTTCTCCTGAGAGTTAATTGTGTCATGCTTCTATCAGAATTGCAAAACTGAAGTGATAAGAGGGAGGATAAATGTCAAGACTGAATTAATTTAAAGGCTTCTTTTCCCCAAAAATATTTTCCTAGCATATTTGGTCCAAATGTATTGAAAAGTCACATAGTGTTGGTGCCTGGGAAGGTAACAAGACCAGAAATGTCTTTTGTTGTTTTACAGTCCTAAAGGTATGTAGCGACTGTTGGTGATCTGTTAAGTAGTGATTATAACTTGGAATGGAAAAGTAGATGGGCATGTAGCTTATTTCAAAATGCACATCTCTAATTAGGACAGAGGTGCATTTATTTGGGGAACATGCAATGTGGAGTAGTTAACTTGCTCCTGATTTATAGCATCTTGATGATATTTCTTAGCTTTATATTTTAGGTGTAACTACAACCTGCATTCCAAGTCTTTGGAACATAGGCACTCTCTCTCATCCGCTATGGATTACATTCTAGTTCCCCATGGATTTATTGTTGAATTATTTTCAGAAGTAAACTATTGTGGTTTAACCCCAACTGTCATCTAAGCCCCATGCAGCCACTTGCTCACTCCCTTCCAGTGGGATGGGGGAGAGAATCGGAAGACTAAAAGTGAGGAAACTCATGGGTTGAGATAAAGACAGTTTTATAGGTAAAGCAAAAGCTGTGCACGCAAGCAAACAGAACAAGGAATCCATTCGCCCCTTCCCATGGTCAGGCAGGGGTTCAGCCATCTCCAGGAAAGCAGGGCTCCGTCATACCTAACGGTGACTTGGGAAGACAAACGCCATCACTCTGAACGTCCCCCCCCTTTCTTCTGCTTCCCCCAGCTTTTTAGATGCTGAACATGACGCTGCGTGGTACAGGATATCCCTTGGGGCAGTTGGGGTCAGCTGTCCTGGCTGCGTCCCCTCCCAGCTGCCCGTGCCCACCCAGCCTCCTCGCTGGTGGGGTGGGGTGAGAAGCAGAAAAGGCCTTGACTGTGTGTAAGCATTGCTCAGCAATAATGAAAACATCCCAGTTATCAACACTGTTTTCAGCACAAATCCAAAACATAGCCCCATAGCAGCTACTATGAAGAAAATTAACTTTATCCCAGCCAAAACCAGCAGAACTACAGTATCGTGTTTTTAGCAAAGTCAGTTCAATTAACCTGTGAAGTAGGTGAAATGGATAAGAAAAAAAGCATAGGACTTTCCAATTTTATGTGTTAAAATATTTTCTATTTCAGTTGAGTTTATCAAAGCAAATACATTTTTGGTAACTTATTGCAAATGTGAACAAACACTGCACAAAATGCTGTATTATGTGTAATACTATATTGATATACTTGGCAAAGCATTTCTGTTTAAGACCTACAGGCATTTTAAGACTTAATTGCAGAATAACAGGCTTACTAAATGTGAATTAAGTCTGAGAGTTGTAATTCAAATTTGTTTTTTTGCTTTGTTTTTCTAAAATAAGAGTTGCTGGAGCTTACTTTTTCATAATCTTTCAGCTAGCTTTACTGATGTAGGCTGAAAAGTGGAAAAAAGATTAGCCCAGCTCACAAGTGTGTAGCTTGCTTGTATTCTTTGACTCATCCCTGCTGGCTTAGCAGGTGATGAATTCTAACATTTCTAGGGTAAGGTGTGTTTGCCACACTGTAAGAAGAACTGCGTAGCTGTTCTCTTGTGATTATAGTGTATATGTGCTTTTCTGCTGTAACTGGGTATGAGATGAAGGCTGAAAAAAGGAACTGGATGTTTTATTTTACTTGTTACCATTTTTCTTTCCTATCAACAGATGGAGACAGATGTCTAAGAAACCTTTTCAGGTCATAGTAGTTATGTCCAGAAAATATGGATATTATTTAACTTTTTAAGTAGATTCATATTTAAATGGCACCTTCTATGGAATCTGTTTCTAGAGTACATTTGTGGGAAGAGTTGTCCTGTTTTGTGGCTTGAGTTTGATAAAGCAGCTTTTTGCTTACTGGGTTTAAAACAAAATCAAATTGTTAAAAATTAGTCTACATTAAAAGGAAGTGTTCTTATATACTTGCTGGAATTGAGGAGTATAATCTAGAGGTATAAGAACAATTCATTTAATCTACTTCTCCCATAAAGGACTGTAATGCTAATTGCCTGCAAATACTCACAAATAACTACTTCAAGTCCTCTTGTTAATATGTTATGAAACAAGATACAGTGTTTAAAAACTGTAAGGATCTAGTGTGCCAGCCATGTAGCATGCCAGCCAGGCAACAATGTGACAAGAGTTTCTACTTTATTAATGCATAAATAGACGGTCTCGACTTTAAAGAAGCGGAATTTAAGTCTGATTGTATCAAATCAATTAGTCTTTTAGTGGCTCTGGTCTCTGCTACCACTTCATGAGTGACTTACCTTTCACTGGGATTGAAAAATTACCTGAAGAGAGGAAGCTAACTGAACTAGGATTTCAGATACATTAAACTCAGAGGAAAACATAGGGAGTTTTCTTCCAGGTAAACCATCTTTTAAGAACAGTAGAATGTTAGACAAACTGTCTGAAAGTTGGTAGCATGTAGCTTAGCTGGACACTCAAGACTATTCTGAGTTTTACACAGGTTGTTGGAATGTTAAATGATTGCAAATTAAGATTTAAATTTGAAGCTAAATGTGAGCAATGTAAAACTTCGTATTTGATTTCATAATGGGAACCCAATTTTGTGTTCCTTGTCTTCGTAATGGCTTATATGCCTTTTTAACACCCAAGTACTTAGTATTAGGCATGCCTAACCTGACAGTCTGAGAACATGATCTCAGATTTTTGTCTCCTTCAGAGAAACATTCTTGTAGAATATTATTAAATAACATAATTTTGTCATAATACTACTTAGAAAATACAGTCTTGTAGTTGCGATTATTAAAGCACAGCAGTGCACAGCTTATAAGCTTTCAGAGTTGAACGGTGTTGGTCTGTTCTGTATCTGCTGATACATTTGCTCTGTAATTTATGCCACCTATCTCTTCCAATTTCATATATAATGAGCTACAGTTACGTGTTTACTGTATCTAGCTTGTGTTTTTGTGGGGAAGACTGTTTATAAAACCTAAGCAACGGTCATTAAAACTGCAGAAATTTAATTAATTTATTTGTAAGTTCCTGGAGGAGCTATGAACATGTATTCCAAGATCTGCAATAACAGATTGGTTAGCAGTGGTTGTTAGGTTGCTCGACAGCAGCAGGGTGAACTTGAGATTGTGCGGATCTATTTATTTGTTGCTGCTGCTGCTGTGAACCAAAGAATGATGTTGAAACTGATTTTCTTGGTTTAACTCCTAAAAATTCAGAAGTTAGGAGAGAAAACATAAAATACAGGAGGGATGAATGTGCCTGTGGGAATTACGGAAAATAGGAAAAGTGCTTAAGAATGCATTAAGACTGATTGACTGTTTTTTGCAGTAGCTAGTAAGCAAATGTTTAGTGGGCTTGAGGACTTAAATTACCAAAATGATAAAGATTTTGAGCCTTGAGTTCCAGCGGGTGAGACCAGCTTTCATCGTGCTGCCGATGAGGATTTTCTTGTTGATAGGAGTCCTGGCTTAAGTAATCAGAGTAACTTGGGCCATGAGAGAAGCCTGTAAAACTGAACTTCTGGAGCTTGTGAAGGCCTTATAGTGTAGTACAGCTTTCTCTACATTACTCTTTGCAGCTTTATTGAGGTGACTTTAAAAATCTGGTTAGAACCTACGAACGTCTGCAAAGAATACTGGTTCATGATGAACTTGGAATAGCTTTCTGCTCTCTGTCTGTATGACACTACTTGATGTTTGTGTAGATTTTCTTAAACGTTATTGCTATGGTAGCAGAGCACTGCTAGTCAACAAGGCACTGATACAGACGGTTTTGCTGGGTAGCGTAATCAGAGTGAAAGGAGAGCACTGATCTGAAGGCCTGCATGTTAGATTGTGTCCAGAGGCATGCTCAACTGAGTCTAGGAAAGCAAGTGTACGTCTGGAATGGACGTATGTCTCCAGCCATTAGTGGAGAAGTTAATAAGCTTGGTTCTTGTGAGTTGGCAGCTGGTAAGCACCGAGTGCAGTTCCTTCCCGTGGTGTGATTCCCATAAGGCAATTTAAAGGATGAAAGCCCTCAGTCTTTCTGGGATGCTAAAATCCTGACTGAACTAACACCTTGCAGGGACCAATGTAGCATCTTACTGAAGTTATAATTTATATCATGAGTTAACAACTAGTAGCTAATGGTTTATTTGACCTCCATATTTATGGCTTCAATTTTGTCATGGTACAATATATGTGTTACTTCGAAAGAATTGAATGATACCCTGCCACATACAGATAAAACCTTCTGATTAAAGCTGTAGCAATGAGTTATTACAATTGCTGAACGAAGTCATAACAATAGTAAAACAAAGGCTTAGCTGAAATAGAAAAAATAACAAACTTTCATCTTGCTCTAAAATACTTGGATGAGCTGTGGTATCTATGGGTGTCTATGCAGTAATTAACAGCAGTGATGAATAAGTCAAGGATTTAAGTCCAGAAACACTATTTTAGTAATTAAAACTAAGAAAGCAGGCTGGTTTTGATTTTAAAAACTTTTGCCTTCGAGCATGTTTGAAAACTTCTGTTTAGTTTCGTTGTAGGTTTATGAAGTAGATGATCAGCTTGAAATAGATAAAAGCTAAATGTCAGATTCAGGGCATAGTGTGTTTACCAGACCTATGTATTCAAACCAAATTTTAGTATTGTTTAGCATCCAGTGTACTCTGATAAGCAAGAACGTAATGAACTCTGAAGGAATTTACAAACTAAATCTTTTTTATATATATATTTTTTTTTTTATGTGTACGGAATGGGCAGCTTTAGGAATTTTAATTCCAGTAACTTTGCTCATGCTTGATGCTAGTTTAGGTAAATAAGCAGGTATGAGACTAAAAAGTAGAAGGGTTAATTTGATTCCGTAATCTGTTTCTTAGTTATATTTGGAGAATGTTTATGGAAAATAATATTTAAATGTCTCCTGAAGCAAGTATGAACACCATCATAGAAATACTTATGAGCTAAGGCTTATCATTTAATGGCATGATGTATCACGAACTGAGGGAAATTCTGAATGTCTTGCTTGGAAGTGATTTTTTTTTTTTTCTTTTTTCCTCCCTACCTTATTGCTTTGACTGTATCAGTTTTGCTATTGTACTTTGAATACCTCTATAGAGCTGTCTCAAGGAGCTAACAAATATAGTTGAACCTGTTTCATTTTGCTGTTTGTGCATCTTATGAATGGTTAGCAGGTCTCATGTTATCACAAAGTTTTCCAGTAATCTAGGAAACACTTGAACCACACTGATAGAGATCGGTATAAGGACCTACTGTTTAAAGTTGGTAAGAAAAAACTGACTTTTTGAATTGTTAGGATGCCTTAGTCACCCTCAGGAAGAGGGTGGTTCCTATGCAATATCAGATCTCTGATGTCAGCTTCAAGTGTGAAGTTAGATTCATCTGGGTGCCTTGACACTAACCAGTTGCAAAAGGTATGTATTTAGTCACCATCAGGGTGGGACCATCTTTAAATGCATGTCAGGGAGAATCTCCGAGCCTCAAAGCAATTTCAGTAGGAGTAAACGTGTCCTCAGTGCAGTGTGGGTGAGTCTTGTGGTGAGTGCAGCTGGCTCCAGCAAAAGGCTGTATGTGGTGAAGCTAAGGAATCTCTGAATCCCAGTTTAGGAAGATGAGAAGCAATTCTTGGACAGGGAGACAGAGTGTCTTCCGCTTTTTTTTTTTAGTGAGAAAGTCAGAAGAACCTAAACTGTGCTGTTTCCAATAGTTCTGTATGTTTTAGAAACTTTTTTAGGGAAAAAATTCTGGCCTGTGATTATTCTTGGCTGTCTATTTATTTATTTATTTATAAAAGATTACACTTTAGTGTGATACTCCAGTCCTACAACACTTAAGGATTGAATTAGATCTCTTATCCTTATTGTGCAGACATTTCTGCCAGTCCTAAGTATAAAAGCTGATTTTTAGCTAAGTGCAGAAGCTAGCAGTTGAATTGAGATGGAGTTGTCTGTTGAGGCTATGCTGTTAATAGAGCTGAGGAGGATGTTGCCTATGGTTTTCCAATGGTTTGTGTTGCTTCATAAAGAAGCAGCCTACCTAAACTGCAGTAGATGATGTCTGTTTCTTCTCCCACCAGGCACCTGTACGTTCTAGAAACCTGAGCAGATCCTGTACTGCCAGGAGTAAGAGGCAAACATTTGATGTGTCGTACCTGTTGCAGTGTTATGTGTTCAGCCAGATCTAGCTCCCAATTTTAAAATGCTCATAAGGACAACTGATCTTGCTGAGAACACTTGTAGCCCACTTTCGTTGCAAGATTGTACATATGCAGAGGTTTGCCACTCAGTGCTTTTATATATGCAGACCATTGACATGGAATCAAATCGGTCTTCAGTTAGAAATTAAAACTTCTGCAGTGTAAGCGGGGCTATTAATAAAAGGCACATCTTGGTTTATGTTGTATTTATACCTGTTACTCCATGGATGTCTCTATTTAGATTCAGTTTCTTTTCTGTACTTTACACAGAACAAATTAAACTTTCATATAGACATCTTTTCTTTCAAAAAAAGATCTAGCTGTCTTGACACCACCTTATTCACAGTAAGCTGCTGATACAAAAATGACCAGTTTCAGGCAAGGTGTAATGAACAGGTGTTGTTTTTTTTTTTCCCAAGGGTTCTCTGAACACTTGCTCTCTGTCATTACTGAGGTGGTTTGCGGGTGTGTGTAATGCAGTGGTGGTGACTTGACAGGCAATGGAGGAGGACTGGTTAGTCTTGCTCCACTGAGTTTTGTACATCAGAAAGCCTTCTCTAGCTGAAGAAAAGGCGATACGCATGGACAATATTCATCCGTTCTCTTTTATTTCTAAAAGTGTCACAGGTGAATAACTAAAGTTGGGTCCTTTTGGCTTTTTGGGTTTGGACATTTTTGCTTGGGTGGGGGTGTTTTCTCTCTTCATGGGTTTTCATTTTTGTTTCCTGTTTGTTTGTTTTTGTTCATTTTGTCTTGTTTTGTATTTTGTTAAAAGGTGTATATGAAGGAAGCTGCCCTAAAAATACTTTGCCTCATATTCAGGTGTCTTTGCAGTTAAAAAGCCATGAATACTGAGAAGGATGCTTGGAACAGACACTTTTTAGAGAAGCGAGATACTGTAGATCAGCTGATTGCTAACTTACTGTGGATCAGCTGTAATTTGCTAATAGCAGAAAGAGCTGCTTTGCCCTCTAGCTGTTGAAATTTATCTAGTACTAAGATCTGTTTCTGATTAACAGTTCAGAGCTACAGTGATGGAGCAGGCCAGGTGTTGCGAAGTCTTGCGGAAATGGGAGAAGTTTGGAGTTACTTTACATTTGAGGGGGAAAAAAGTCATTGTAACTAGTTGACATGTTTAAGGATTGCCTTATAAACACAGTTGCTGTTATTTTTAAGCAAGTGCTATAGTTGCATCTCCTACATGCAATAACAAAATTCAAAAAATGTTGGGAGCATGATTTTTACTGGAGTTGTTGCACCAATGCTGGATTTACAAGGCATTCACTGCTTAGTGGTAATTCTTAATACAAAAGCCACCTTCTGGTTTTAATACCATGATTTTTACCATGGTAGTACTGCAAGCAGATTTTAGAAGTTTATAGTTTTGTGTTCAGCTATTCAGTGCTTAAAACAGTGCTTCTGTTTATAAAGTGCCTTGTTTTGTTCTTTTCCACAATGTTTATCGCTGCTGAATGCGTTGCTATGTTCATACTGAAGTGCAGAGATTCAGCCATTATAAGCCTCTCTTTCAGTACTTAAATTTATAGCAGCATCGCCCTCTAGAGGGCACTTCTTCTGATCATTTCAATAGATCATTTTCTTTATATTAACTAAATTTCCCTTCATTTGTATGTGATACTCCTACTGTGTAGTGAACAAGATACATCTGTTGAAAACCAGTTGCCTCTTTACCTGTCAGGAAGCAAGGTATGGGACAAGAATAAGGGAAATGTTTGCTTCTATTCTCTGCAAGGATACAGCCTGTGCTATCAGTTCTCAACTGAATTGTTTCTGAAATAGCTATTAGGGAAGAGTTCAAACTAATTAAATAATGTCATGGCTGTTTAGAGTGCTCCTGTCCTAAACGGCTTGCAGTGCAGTATTATGGTGTACAGCATTTGACCTGGAAAATCCACCAGCAGAGTGAAATACAAGCAACTTGCAGCTTAAGCTTATTTTGAAGCAGACAGCAGAGCCTAGATAGGTTTAGAAACAAGCTCCTGATCCCCTGTGATGGATAAGTGGACATTAATGATACAAGTTTAGTATTTTCTTTAATTTTTTCATATAAGGCTTTTGTTTAAAATGGACTCCTGACCAAAATTGTTAACCAACTTTTATAGTGAACCTTCCGTACCTTTATGCCTAGTGGAGAAACAAAAGAGGAGAGGCAGTGGGAACACTTCGTTTCCTGAAGTAGTTGGTACAAAGCTTACAAACCCAACTATTATTTCCTCAGTCTTTGTGCACTGGTCACAGTCAGTTTATCTCATTGCTAAAGGCCAGTTTGTCAAATTTGTTGAACAGCTTGAGTAAATTCTGTTATATACAGACTCTTGTCAGGTATGCAAGAAATGCTAACCTCTGCATTTTTCATAATCATGTTCCTTACAAAAGAGTACCCGCAGTGCAGAAATCAAAAGGCAACGCTGCTAAAATTATTTTGGTGATGTCACCTCAATTAAGATTAAAACTGTCCAGTTGAAGTAGATTGTGCACTGAAGTTCATGTTACTGCATAAGATGATATTAAATAGTGAGGGGGAATAAGGCATTTGTGAAAGGTACAATTCTGACTGGCTTGAATACTCTTGAGTATGTAAAATTTCAACTGTATTCTGAATTAGCTTGCGTTGTCAGATGAACCCAGCTTAACTAAAGGGCTTGTGGCAACTCTGCGCCATGGTAATTGTGCTGCTCTGATAAGATTGAAGATCTGTTTTAAAATTTGCTGTACCCCAAATAAATGTGAGATAAAAGATTAACTATAGGTAAACTGTGTTAACACATGACTGAAAAGAATGCAAGTATTGTCTTTTAGAGCATGGTTCTTTGGAACTTCTTCAGATAGTGTTACTGGAAGAGAAAAAGTGATTTGTCTAATGTAATTATGTAATAATCTACCTGCGAAGTTCGTGTGCTGAATTATAGCTGTACATTTTAAAGATGCTGTTTGAGTAAATCCTAGAGAACTGCCTAGTAATAATGCCACAAATGAGCTACAGTGACAAACTGAGTGTTCCTTGGTGCCATTGGTTATGGCCTGAAGTGTGCCATTAGCATCTTCCATAGACCCTTTCTGAAATGTTCTTTTCTTTCCTTAAACTCTCCCTCTAAGCTTCAAAGATACAGGAGAGCATTAGCTGATCTCTAGTGTGTGTTCAAAATTAACTGAATGAACTTTGCTGGGTTTAGTTTGATGTAGAGATAAACCTACAGAAGGTAATAAAAATCTAGCATAAGGATGGAGGATTTTGGGGGGGTAGCTTTTTGATAAGAGTACTGACTGCAAAAAGTAGGCTGTTTACAGTGGGCCTAAGTTCTTTTCATCACAAGAAAACATGTAACTGCCTACAGAGTAGAACTGGGCTGCGACTGAAGGTGTCTCCTTCAGCTCCCTGTTTCTTGAAGGAGTAATGGTGAGAAGAGGGGGAATAAAGCAAATGTACAAGTCTCCAGGCTGCTGCTGCTCTGTCCAGGTTGGAGATGTGCTATAAGGCCATAATCCAGATTAGCGAAATAAAATTGCATTTACAGTTTTAGTCAGTTTGTTCTGTCCAGAGTGGTGGTGCAAATCTTCATGTCAGGCCAGGGTGACAGAATGCTTACTTAAAGGAAATTAATGGCGTCTCTTTTTCTTCCTTCTAGATGGATTGAATCTTCTGTGTTGAATGCCTCTGGATTTCATACTGGATTTCACATCTGGAAAAATACTTCTGATTTAAGCCACTCTGTGGCAGACTGAATTGTAGATCCAGGGTTCCTAAGACTTCAGATCTTGAGGAGGCAACCACTGCTGAATCACGTTAATCTGACATCGTAGCCACAATGGTGCTGTCACAAAGGCAACGAGATGAACTGTAAGGTTTAAGTTTGTGTCGCGTTTTCATTAAACTTTAAATGTTAACTTTTGTTTCCAAAAGTGGCTCTGCTCACATGCTGATCAAGTACCATGTATTATGATTTAGATCTCTGTATTCTTATTTTTGATACAACAGCTGGTATTTGATAATAGAATTGTGAAATAGTGAAAATATAATTTCAAAGTTATTAATGGCATTAAAAAATGGATTCTTAATTTTGCCATGATTTATTATCCTCTAATTTTGTTTTGACTTCAGTCACAAAGTTATGAAATGATTACAGTAAGCAGCAAGCACATTGCAATATATGCTCCAAACTGATTTGTGAGTCCTGCTTTTATCTTGAGTAAATTCTGACACTTTTTTGTTATTTTATTCCCAAATGTAGATAAGGATCTGATCAGAATGTGCAACATTCTGTGCAACATTCATGTGCAAGATTACAATCTTCCTTTGATTCCTTAAATTGTATTTGAAATGGAGGGTATATTTAAAGAAAAAAAAATGGCAAAAACCAAGCAAACAAAAAAACAAAACAACCCACCCCACCAAAAAAACCACAAACAAACAACCCACCCACCCCCAAAACAAACAAACAAACAAACCCCCACAAACCACCAAAACTCCCCACCTTAATTCAATTTCTGGTATGGAATTCTTTCCAGATTTTCAGGCTAGGAATAGGCTGTCAAATTCCATGCCTTAATTTGATTTCTCTCCTGTAATAAATCATGACAGAGTGGTGGGTAGCAGTCAGGATGGCAATATCTTGCATCATACCCAGTTTCATAAACTTACGTAGAGTTTGTGGTTTGGTTTTGGTTTTTTATTCCTTTTAAAAAATACGGACCAAGTATCATTTAGCATTTGGTGTCTCTCTTGTCCATGGTAAGCTCTCTATAATTTTTTTTACCACAGCTTCTTCAGTTTTCCGGTAATGATTCAATATAGCATGTGTTTTATGTTTTTGTTTCCTATACTTAAATACAGTTGTTCTACCTCTTAAAGGAGAGTAGAAGCTATCTTCAAATTTTGAGTTTTACAACTGTTTGTTCATTAGATTTGGAGAAGCTCTGGGTGTTAAACACATTCAGGATTACAATTATTTTTTTTTTTTTTAGCAATTCTCTGAAGTTTTTTTTCTGGCAAAAACTTCAAAGAGTACATGTGTTAATGGAGAGATGGAGGTAATGAATTGTTATGAATGGAAATGGGAAATGACCAGAGACTTAGGATTTCCTTTAAAGTCTGATGAGGAGGCAATACTTTGTTTTAGCATATGTTGCTTATGGGGAAAAATTTGAAATTCCTGCTTGAATGCAGAGTTATACTTAGAGTTGAACATCTGAGGAGAGATGGAGTATGTGTAAAAGATAGGAAAGAATAATGTGATGAGACACAGGAAGAATTTTCATGTGAAGAACAAATTATTTTCAGAACAAAAAGTCATTATTGCTTCTATCTTCAGCTACCAAAGGGTATTAATTTTCTCTTGAATGCTTTGTGTAGGTGACCTGATTTTTGTTTTTAAAAAGTATCTGTGTATCAGTTTGTTTAAATATTGTAGTATGTGTGTATCTTCTGCCCTCCCCCTGTATATGTATGTATACACACACATATCCCTTCCCAAGAAAGTAAGTGATGATAAGAAAACAAAACCAAGCTCCTTCTGGAGGCTGATAAAGAAACTGAGAGTAATTTTACCCTTAAGTCTGTTTAGGACATCGAGCTTACTTCTCTTAAACAAACTTTCTTTGATGTGTAACTTGAAAATATTTATCCATTTGAAGTAAATTTTGAAAATGCAGTGTTTCCTTAGTCTTGTTCTCTTAAACAAAAGGTGCTGACTGCCTGTTAAAGTCTTAGAATAATATTGAAACTTTATGAGTAGGTCCAAAACCAAATGCATGGTATCTTGAGAGAGAGGTTAAAGACAAATTGATTTGGTAATTGTCTTGTGTTGAAGTGTGGAATATTTTGAAGAATAATGTAAAATTTGAAGCACTGTACATTTTGGTCACAGGCAGTATATCCTTTCCTGTAATCTTAACTAAAAGTTATTGTATGATTCTGAAAAACAACGCTAAAACTTGTTCTCTTAAACTGAGCATTTAATTCAAGTTTAACTGAATAAACTTTTGTCCCCTAAACTGTTCTATCTATAAAATAGTTTTCCTTCAGAAAACTTTCCTACTTCAATATGTAGATGTGGTTGTTGCTTTTGCATCTGCTGTGGGTTTTATGTATGATACAGGTTGATGAATGTATTCATGCAACTCCAATGTTTGATAACTTAAAAGGAAAAAAAAAAAACACAAAACCTCTTCACCAAACCTAAAATAAAAAGTGTATCCTGCTATTGACACCTTGAAGCAAAATATGTTTGCCAAATGTATTTATAGAATTTGCTTGAGCTTCTAACGAATCTAATAATCCTAGGTGTTGTACTGCATTGAAGACTTAGATGTTGAGTGTGGTTTTTTTAAATAAAAAAAAGTCTGAACCAATTCCTCTATGCTTTTATTCATAATTGTGGCTGAAGATACTGTTCTTTGTTTTTTAGAAATCGAGCAATAGCAGATTACCTTCGATCTAATGGCTATGAAGAGGCATATTCGGTTTTTAAAAAGGAAGCTGAGTTAGATGTGGTGAGTTCGAACAAGATTCATCATCTATATTTTAAGTAAAGAGTTCATAATTTTATGGCAATTGCATCCATTCTGAACATGTATATCTATTATCTACCTATTAGCTCATGCAGTTTCAGCAGTGGAGGTGATAAACTCATACAGCTTATTGCCTTGCTGTAAAATTAAAAATAATCATTGCATTACTTGGCGCTTTCTGAGCAAAACTCTTACCTTTCTCTTCAGCTAATGATTCAGGCATATTTTTAATCTCCTCATTTTTTGTCTAGCTACTACTATAGTCTAGTTTTTCCTGTAATGGCCTTTTAAGGGTCCAAGTCCTGAGAGGGCCTAGATACTTCAAGATGAGAGGTGCTAGGAAACAAAGCTAACAAAAGGCAATGTGAATGTATAAGAAAGGTGACAGAAGATGGTATAAAAAAAAAAAGCCCTTCATGGGACTCACTGTAGAAACTCATAGAGGACTAGAGCATCTCTCATATGGGGAGAGGCTGAGAGAGCTGGCGCTGTTTAGCCTGGAGAAGAGGAGGCTTAGGGGGATCTTGTAGATGTTTATAAATATCTGATGGGAGGGTTTGAAGACGACAGAGCTAGACTCTTCTCAGTGCTGATGACAGGACAAGAGCCAGTGGGTAGAAATTGAAACACAGGAAATTCCGTCTGAATATAATATAGAACTTACTGTGAGTGACTGAACACTGGAATAGGATGCCCAGAGAGGTTGTGGAGTCTCTGTTCCTAGAGATATTCAGAACCTCACTGGATGCAGTCCTGGGCAGTCTGCTCCAAGATGACGTTGCTTTGAGCAGGGCGTTTTGGACTTAATGGTCTCAAGAGGTTCTTTCCAACCTGAACTATTCTGTGCTTAATATTCAGAAGAATGTGTTTAATTTTAACACATGTAATCTCTGTTTCCTGCTGTTGTGTCCATCCCACCCCACCCCCCAACTCATTTCCTTGACTGTGCTTATTCTTACCTCAGAATTCTGCATAAAAGCACAAACATTCTGCAATGCAAAATTAGAAAACTGAAGACTATTCTCTTGTAACTAGATTTGAAATGATGTAAGACTGTGCAGCTTTGGAGGCTGACTTCACATAGTAGTTTTTAAGAAATAGGAAGACAAAACAGGGTTGCTTTTGTCATCATCTTTATAATGCAGAGCAAATGGTGGAAGTCTGTTTTGTGATTGGAATTGGGTCGGTAGATAAATCGTTGTCTGGAACTGTGCGTACCAATTGATTAACCATACAGTAGGAGGGCAAGCCTAAATAGTTAATATAAGTTGATCAGCTCTGGTAAGCAACTCTATTTTGTTAAACTGTACGGATGCTAGTGACTTAGACCAGTCATTTCTTGCAACTTAATTCTGTTGATTTGCCTTTGTAACAGATAATTCTTGGTATAATTTTTAAACTTGCCACTTACTAGCATAGGAGATGTGCATTTCATCTTAGTTTTCTCTGGAGATACCTGGATTGAGTAGTAAACTTCTGTGTGCTGACTTTTGATAAATCCTTGCCTTTTCTCTATTACAAATCTGGCATTGTTCTTTTTCCAAAATGCTTGGTTGAAGTTTGACTTAATTTCTCCAATCTGCTTCTGGTATCTAATAAATAAGTAGAAATGACAAATTGGAATACCATACTTGTAATTGAAAATCTTAATACCATTCCCTTATCTGCCTTATCTATCAACCTAATTAAGTCTTCTCTTCCCAAAGGTTAAAAAGGCGATCTAAATAGGCTAAATGGTCCTGAGGGAAATAGAAAATGCAGTTGCTAGAATTTCCACATGACTTTCTTGCAAGAAAATCTGAATTGGATGAGGCTATACTAAAATGACAAAAAAAAAAAAAAAGGTTAAAGGCAGAAATTATTTCAGTAACGGGAAGGATTCAAGTGTAGGTCTACAAATCCTGCTGATAACTCCAGCTTTTACAAATGCCTCCGAAGTATTAGGTTAACATCTGGTCTCTGACTGAGGTAGTCAATCCTCAGAGCTTTTAT
Source organism: Phaethon lepturus (assembly GCF_000687285.1). Classification (NCBI taxonomy): domain Eukaryota; kingdom Metazoa; phylum Chordata; class Aves; order Phaethontiformes; family Phaethontidae; genus Phaethon; species Phaethon lepturus. The sequence continues at coordinate 52,262 of NW_010546444.1, read as the reverse complement.
GGAGTAAGCCATGGCATTGTTATTTCCCCCATGCCTTTGTTGTTCTCCATCTAATTTAGAATTATTGCAGTACGAGATTGTCATTTTGTACATGGAAAGAAAGCGTGCAGCATTTAATTAGTCTTCTGTGTCTCTGATGTTTGTTTTTCTGTGTGGCTTTTCTTCCTCTTTCTTGTGTTAATAGGTGGGAGGAAAAAAAAAGGAGTAAACCTCTGGCTTTTACAGTAACATCAGCTGTTCACTGTTGCTCCTCAGCTGTTCCTTAGACCCCAAAGGAGAAACATATTTAGTGGTAGAAAACTATTCTTCATTAAAGTTTCATTAGAGTTGCAAAATCCGTGTTGATTCCTCTAGTATCTGAAGTGGTGTTCAGTAGGCCAGGTGTAGTAGTCTGCTTTCTGTTTCAGTTGCTGGAGTAAAGGTGCAGGGAGTGTTGGACTCTTGCAAAAACAAGAGTCTTTGTTTTTGAGAAGGTAGCACAAATTAATGCAGTATTATGGTGGTAATTTGAGGTTAGCTATAATCAAGGTTTGTTTGTTTGTTTGTTTGTTTTTAAATCAGTTAGTTTGGGTTTAACTAGTTTTCAAGTGAGATGGAGTATATGTAATCCTACTCTTGACAGCTGGCTGCTGCTTTCAAACAGTGTGTGCTTCCATGAGAGAGAAAGTGCATTGTGCTAACAAGTAACTGTGAGCTCTCGTTAGTTCCTAATGCTCTAGTTGGTGGCTATGAAAAAGGAGGCTATCTTTGAGAAACTAATTACCAGTTCTATGTATCTTGGTCCTCACAGTCAATGTCTACTATCTGGTTTTGTATGGTTTTTTTTTTATAAGAGTTGGGCAGAGGGATGGGAGAAATCCTGTAACAAAATATGACACAACATTCTCAGTTATGCAGAGCACTTCAAAAGCTTTCAAGTAATGAAGATAAATGTTTTCCTCTTTTTCTGTGCATATAAATTGTAGTTATTAAAATTTGAAGTGTGGTTGTTCTGTTTAACTGGTAAAACTGATCATAGTTTTTTGCTTGAATTCCTCTTTCTGTGGTCATGAGATTTTTATTAAAATGAGATGTTGCCTTTAAAGAAAGACTTCTACAGGTTTTAGAACTAGAATTTACTAATTTATTTAAATGCTTCTCAGAATGAAGAGTTAGATAAGAAGTATGCTGGACTTCTGGAAAAAAAATGGACATCTGTTATAAGATTGCAAAAGAAGGTAAGTAGAGATCTGATGGATTTACTTGCATAAAAGTTACAACTGAAAGCGAAGATTCATCACTGAATAGAATGTTACATATTTCCCTTGTCAGATAAATGCAGGGTTTAGAAAATGATGCCTCAGATGAATTTTGAGGACTTGAGTAGGGAAAATAGCTAATTCCATGTTGTAGAAAATGTTTTGTCTGTCTCCATGCTAGCAGAGACATCTCTGTTTCTGTGTAAAAATTACTTGACTTCAGTTTATGGATGGCATGTGCAATTTCTGAAGCGGGAAAGGAAAGAGATGCCTAAAGGCAGTTTGTTCGTGGCAAGATTCAATAGCTGTCTCCAGAAGGCTTAACTGGCTTAGAAAGAAGGTAAAAAAACCCTGTGCCACCAATTGTCTTTGGCTATTACATTAAAGGGCAGAAACCGTTAACTCCAGTGCATTAGAGCAAGGGATTCTATTGCAAGTGGACAGTACAGAACTCTTCTTAGTAATACTTCAGTGGATGTAGAGTGTATTAAAAGCTTTAAAAAAAAAAAAATCACAGTGTGCTAACAATAAAGACCTAACTGTTGTAAATCTTAATATATCTAGGGTTTTATTACACCTTCAGTTTCTCTGCTGTTAGTTAACGTGCATGTCATCTCAGGGATAAAAAAATTATTGCAGTAGTAGCATTCCTTTTTGTTAATGGAGCCTCCTTCAATAGTTTGTCAAAATGGTGGCTCAAACATATTTGTACAGTATTTGCGTGAACGTGATTTTGTAGAATGGTTTTTCCCTGGCAAAATATTTGGTAAATTGGAGAAGAGTAAGTGATTGATGATTAAATTATTAAAGAATAAATCATAAATGATTAATTTATGCTTGATTTTTAGAAATACCAACACTACTGAATGTTGGTAATCAGTCTGGATCTATGCAATCTTTGCTTTACTGTGAGTTTGGGATCCAGTTGGTATTTGGATTATTAATGAGTGAAGGTGAATTAGATCTTGGTATAAAACTAGAAATGAATGGTTTCTTTAAAATTCATGAACTTAGGTAATGGAATTAGAATCGAAGCTGAATGAAGCTAAGGAAGAATTTACATCAGGTGGACCTCTTGGTCAGAAGCGAGACCCTAAAGAGTGGATTCCTCGTCCTCCAGAGAAGTATGCGTTGAGTGGACATAGGAGTCCTGTCACTCGAGTAATTTTCCATCCGGTTTTCAGTGTTATGGTCTCTGCTTCAGAGGATGCCACAATAAAGGTACGTGTTTGCTGCAGAAAATTAAACTGAGCAAGTCAGAGGATGTGTAGTATGTGACATCTTCAAGCTGAATGTGCATTGTACTGATGGAAGATTGTTTCAGGTTCTGCTTTAGCTTCAGTAGGGACAGTTCTTTCAAGTATGATGTCCTGTGTAATCTACAAATTTTATTTTTGTGATGGTCCAGTTAATATCTTCAGGTGTATTTTACTATGCTTTGACTTGAGGGAAAAGTACTTAAGCTAATGTGGATTTAGAGACTGCAGGAGCAGATAAAGGATTGGTGGAGGAAGATAATTGCCTCAAGTCATCTGAAGTGATTATTTTTAAAGCTGGGTTAAAGTGGTTATGCAGCTGTATTCTTAACTGAAAATTAGGTCTTCCCATTTATTGTAAATGGGACAAGCAAGTCCCATGAAGTCCCCATGATGTTCAGTAACTTTAAATGGTCTTCATAGGCCTTTATTGCAATGTACAGTGGCATGGAGAGATTTGTTATAGTAGGCAAGTAAGTTTCTGATTGTAGCATCCAATAAAGACATGATTGTGCATTTTGTTGTTTGAATGTCACAAGGGAATTATTGCAATAAAGGTTATTTCTCATTGCTATCTTCTACACTGCTTTGAAAACGATTTGGAAAATTGCTGTTCTGAAAAAAAGTTGAGTAGTGTGTTAATGTTCTTAAAAATGTAAGTTGTTCTAATAGTGGCTACCTGTTGGAGAAGATTAAAATGTGTCAGCCAGATCTTGTTCATTAAAAGCTTTAACCTGTTCTTGCTTCTGCAGCAGACTTGAACATAGAGAACTGGTGTTTTTTTTCATTCAAGCAGACAAGGCCAGCTGAAACAGTGACAGCTCTGTGTGTGTTAGATGTTAGAGGAGCCTAATTATCTTTGGTTTTGCTCCCTCTTATGGATACACTGGATGAATTTCCTTATTCTTGAAGTGAAGCTGTATAGCTTAATTTCTGACTATTCCATCCCCAATGATGGCAATCTATTGGGATGATAGATTTTATTGTTGTTGGGTCGTTGTGGGTTTTTGTGATTTTTTTTTTTTTAATAATTTAAAATGTCTGATTTTGTGCTCGAGAGAGACAATATCTGTAGGAGCTTGTGTTTTAAAGGCTTTTGTTTGCAGTTAGATGATAGAAGACTGACTTAATTAGGAGGTGATAATGGGAACTTCATGATATCTTGCAGTTATTAACTGCAAACGTTTGTTTAATCTCTGACAAATTCTCTAACCTACTAACATGTGCATATCAAACTCTTCAGAGTGGTTTGGATTATCATTCGTAAACCAATGCATTCTGAATATTGCTCTTCAGCGTGCAGAATATTTGCTATTTGCTTCTGAAGTAGCAAGTAAATTCTGGAGTCACAGTAAAGCTTGGGAAAGGGTGAGGGGGGATTGCTAAAGATGATCCTTTCCCCACCAACTCAAAATGGGCTGTATTGCCGGAGTTGGGGAACTAGCATAGAAAGGGATGGAGAAAAACAAACTGTACAAAGTGGATTTGTTCTGTCCAATGTTTTCTAAATTGATCTTTATTTTTAAGGGTATTGGGTACCCTTAGGTACCCAAATAAGGTAAATTATCTATTTATTACAGATAAAATGGAACTTGTTTTCCTGCTGTGTTTATAATGCTTTAAGTTAGCTGAAAAACAGTTTTCAAGATGCATGAATTCCATTTATAAGTAACAATCATATAAAAATAATGCTTGTTTTTCAATGCTCTTAGGCTTTTTAGGGCTGCCTGTCTTTGTCTCTTGCTCAATTAATTATTGAATAAGGTGCCAGACTGGCCTGTAGAGTGCAAATGTAAGGCTGGAGAATACAAAGAGTAATAGGTTGCTGTTAACGGATTTTCTGTTCACTTGTCAGGTGTGGGATTATGAGACAGGAGACTTTGAACGAACCCTTAAGGGGCATACAGACTCTGTGCAAGATATTTCCTTTGACCACACTGGCAAACTATTGGCCTCCTGTTCTGCTGATATGACCATTAAGCTATGGGATTTCCAGGGCTTTGAGTGCATCAGAACTATGCATGGTAAGGAATAGAGGGAATTGGTTTAGCAGTCTGTACAGTGAAGAGAAATTTTTTTTTTTGTTAAATCCAGGAAAATTGCTGATGTGGAAAGGGATTATAAACCAGAGTATTGCCCAAAAGAAAAAGGGAGGATATTTTGATGGTTTGAGTGCTCTGTAAATAAGGTATATGTTTAGTGTCTGTGGAATGAAACAGCATCTCAAATCTGCTATGCATAATGCTGTGGGAAGCATCCCATAATGATATTGAAATGAAATGGCAGTTAGAGGGGTTTAGCACTAAAAATTAAATGCTTACTAGACAAGAAAACTGTGCCTTCAAATCAGTAAAAAATTACTGTCTTCACGCCTCCATTTCCCCGATGTACCGACTCAGGAAGGAAGCAATTGGTGCGAAAGGTGTTCTGTATATACTGTGCAGCCTTCTCCTTTCATGTTTGTCTGATTTCAAATGAACATGTCCTTTGCATTGGACTCAAAAGCCATAGGGAAAAAATGGGAGAAAAAGTAAAACAACCACAACTGTAAGATTCTAATATTGACAGCAACTATTTATTTTATAGTCTTGAAGTAAAGGCATTTTTATACCGCTGCTTGTCTTGCTTTTAATATCTTGTTGTAGAAGTGGTGAGTAGGAATAGAGAATGTTTGAGACACAAAAATAAACCCCCACACACACATGTATACCAAAGAAAACAGAAAGGTGACTTTTGCCCGTACAGCTTTTTGAACACCACAGAATGCTACTGTAGAGGAAGAACAGATGTTGCAGTGGAACATGGTATGCAGCAAGAAAATAAAGTAGTGCTACAGGGGGTTTTTTGGTCTTAAAGATTTCTGTATGAACACGTGCAGTATGAGTATTTTTATGAACTGGATGTTTTAACGTGACTGTGAGTGAATTAGCTTCACACATGTTGCCAGTTAACATCCCTTCAATCCAATTTCAATCAAAAAGAAATTATCATTTCCGTGAGGAGTTGTAAAGTACCGTACTTGCACTGAAATAAGTATTTGCTGAAGCTTCAGATACTTGATCACTGGTGTGGTTGCTTTTTAGGAGTTCATCAGGTGCTCCTAGTTCTCAGTGGAAAAAATGGAAATTAAAATTGTGAAGTTGTGTGTGTATATATATCCTAGGTACATGGCTCGCAAGATGCAATGTAGCTACCAATAAAAGAAAAAAAATCAACTTATTAGTGAACTTACTGCCTATAACTTTTTGGAAAGGAGAACATCAGATCTCCGGATGAAAAAAGGAAGCTGTTTAATGCCTCTAATCTGTTGACAAATTACATATACTCTAAACTACTGATCTCAGAAGATTAATTTCTAATCCCGACAATTTAAGTAGGGACAATTGCAGAGCTTAAAGTGATACAAGTGTGTGAATTATATACAGGCCGTTATAGTCAAGTTTGTACCCTGGACTTGTGTCCTGGTTTCAGAAAAAACCTAACCAACAGCTTGTTCTGGATAATACTAAAATGTCAAGACCATTAATTCTAATGGTAGCCAGTTTGGGAAGTTTAAGTTCTAATATTTTGTAATATTGGAAATGAGTGTGTTATCTCCCTTCATATGGTATGTTCCATTGCTTGTGGGATGAGTGAAGGCAAGAGCTGAAACCACATACATGAGGTCATAAGGAGTTTGCGTTAAGCAAATGATCAGGATGCTTTTTTCTGACTCAGCATTGATCGTCTTCCTCTCAGATGTAAACAGTAGTAGAAGTTGCTGTCATACATTAATTGTTTCTTGAATCAATGCAGTACAGTGTTTTATTCAAACCTAATATCAGATGTCTGGAAACATTCAGTCTTTTAGCATGAAGCTTCTGCAGTGAGGTTTGGCATGCGTCTCAGCAAAGACCTGTTTTCCTTTTAAACATCTGCATAGTGCATCAGCATACTGTAATCAGACCTAACTGATAATTTTAAAGATAATCATTGCAGCAGCTCTCTCTTCTAAACTCTCAGCTTTTGTAACTGTAGAAGTGTTGCTTGCAGTGGTGAGTGTCTGATTTTAAATTATCTTAAAGAAATTCTTGCAACAATTTTAAAGGATGCTTAATTTCTGGACTGTGTGGTTTCTAAAAATATAAATTATTATTTCATAAAATGTCAAGTTTACATGTAAAGATTATTCCATAAAACGTGTGTTGTTGCTCTACCTACTTGCTCAAGAGAAATGAATAGCAAGTCCTGTGTGCTCTGTAAAAACTGTTACACTGCCATTTAATAAAGGTTTGATTTTTGTTTTTAGGTCATGATCATAATGTTTCTTCAGTAGCCATCATGCCCAATGGAGATCATATAGTTTCTGCTTCAAGGGATAAAACTATCAAAATGTGGGAAGTCCAAACAGGGTAAGTGAACTTCTGACTAAACATCAGCACCTAAACAAAACAAGCATAAACCATATAGAAAATGGTCCACACAAGTCTTGAATGTCAACAGACATTATCTGAATTGAGGTATGATATTGTGCCCTTTAGAGTAGTTCACTTAAGGATTTTGCCTTAAATCATTAAGCACAGGATTTTAGGTTTTAGTAATGACAAATTAAAACTGACTCTGTCTTTCTGGGAGCTACGAGGGTAAAACACCATAACTCAGGACCAGGTAGGAATACAAATTCAGTGGTATACCACAAGTTTAAGGAGAGCATGAGAAAAGGGAGGAGAAATCTTTTTACCTTTCATGACACAAATCAAGGTGTCTCTTCTGCTTCTGTTTTCGGGTTTTTTTGGGTGGATGGGGTTTTTTGTTTTTGTTTGTTGTTTTGTCTTACTGTTTAATTTACCAGTTGTCTTTTTAATCCATCCATTTGCAAAGAGTTGTAGGTGGAGGCTATCTGAATGACCTGTAAATCTCTACTTGTTCTTAAAATACCTACTTAATGCAAGCTGTCACGCCAACTTCATTTTTTTTTTCCCCCACAAGCTTCCTGCTTTCTACCTTAACAAGGATTTGCCAGTTCTTAGCTGTCACTTTTCTCATGTCAACTTCCTTTCCATGAACTGTTTTATTGCCTTGTACATCATCATCCAGGATGGACATGTGCATGCTGAAATATTTTATCTTAACTTCTATGAGTAGGTCAAGAGTCCTTAAATTTCAAAGGCATGTGTAATGGTTTTATTGCAATGTTAATTGAGTTATGCTGTATTTCTCTCTTTAGTTACTGTGTGAAGACTTTCACGGGTCACAGAGAATGGGTGCGCATGGTGCGGCCTAACCAGGATGGCACCTTAATTGCCAGTTGTTCTAATGACCAGACAGTGCGTGTTTGGGTGGTAGCGACAAAGGAATGCAAAGCTGAGCTCCGAGAACATGAGCACGTGGTAGAATGCATTTCCTGGGCTCCCGAGAGCTCGTACTCCACCATATCAGAAGCTACGGGATCAGAGGTAACATTTCCAATGCTATTAAATAAGCACATACAGTAAGATTTTTGAATATGCTTTATATAGAATTTAGTGGATAGTATTTAAAACAACTAAGCTTTGTTCTCAAAGTACTTGGCAGGTACAGCAGGTGTATGAGTACATTTTGCTGAATATACTTGGTGTACTGTTAATCCCCTATCTTGGCTTCATAGGATTCATCCTTTTGTGTTTTTTAACAGTAGGATCCTACCTTTGTACTAAAGAAAGTGAACTTTGGAGAGATGCTCTATTTCTGAGAAGGTTGAGAGTGGGACCACTTCCACATATTTCAGCAAAGAAATGTGGAAGGTAGCTTATCTGGCATAACACAAAGATTATAAGGATGCTCAGCAGTTGAAAGGTGTGGGGGGAAGTAGTGAGTCAGGAATGCAGAAATGAAGACACCTTGGGTGTATCGTGCTGGAATTAAGCTTTGACTGCCATGTCCTCGTGTACAAAGTTGATGATAGGAGAAAACATTCTTTAACAAAAATAAATCCCCATTTGTGTGATCGCAGATACCTCTTCTCTGGTTCAGTTACTAAATTGTCAAGAAAGGCTTACTAAAGGTCAGCAAAATTTCCTTTTAAGGATAACAAGGTATAGAAGAAATGAACTAGAAACTAACTCAAATTTCTAGTTAAAAAAGCCCCAAGCATTTCTGCCTTGCCCTCTTCCTTAAAAAGGAAACAAATTCCCAAGGGGGAAAGTAGATATACTGAAGACAGGGACTTGTCTAGTGATGGATTTTACAGATTATTTCAGTCAAATTTTAGTAGCATCCTTAAAAGATCCTTATAATCTTTTAATTAGAGTAATTAAAACTAGAGTCCAAATGTTCACTTGCTCATGCAGTGGTAGTTATCTGAAGTGGTGTCTCCCCTGCCCTCTGCTGGTCTGATCAACTATATACATCACATTGTAGTACTTGGCTTTGAACAAGAAGCAAGTTAACATTAATTTCACAGTTGAAACATTTCTAGTTCTGAGAACTAAGTCTTTCTTTCATACTTTGCATGATTACAAATAGAAATAAGTTCAGAGTAGGAACTTTTCAAAAATTCTTAAACTTCCTTCATTACTTTTTATGAAGGATGAGAACACAAAGGTATGTCTGAACTTCATATTCTTTTTCCCTGAGATGTCTGACTCTACTTGCACTGTGTCTACTGTTAAAAGAGGATGTCTTGCAGCGGGCAAGTGTGGATTCAAAGTATTATTTGGCTTGGTGCATCAGCAGGACATCCAACCATTTCTTTTAACAGATTGTTTAATTCCTTTTAATTTTTTTTGTTTATTTCTCCTAGTATTAGTAACAAAATGCCTGTGACACTCGTCTTTGGCATTGTGTGTTTATTAGCTGTAAGATACACGGTCTAGTTTTGCTAAGAAATCGCACTCAGAAGGGATCTGCTTCCACCCTCCCCTTCCCCCCCTCTTCCCTCCCTCCCCATATATGCCATAACTTAAAACATAATTTTCTGTAGACTAAGAAGAGTGGCAAGCCTGGGCCTTTTCTGCTGTCTGGATCCAGAGACAAGACCATTAAGATGTGGGACATTAGCACTGGCATGTGCCTTATGACACTTGTAAGTTCACTGGTGTTTTTCTGATGGTCATAGCAGCAGAGGTAAAACCAGCTTTAATGGAACGAATTACCTTACATGTTTATGTTTTCAAGAGAAGCCAGAGTTATTGAAATAAGCCAAACACTGGAAACACACAGTTTTAGCAGCTTCTATATTTCAGATCTTGTTGCTAAGAAATACTAAGAATCTCAAAATACATAGTATAAATGCAGGAGTACTGTGGTATAGTTTTTGTGATGAGCTTGGTTTGTCTACAGAAATGTTGATAATCATCTGAATTTTGTCTTCTGTAAAATGGCGTGTTCTTTCAGTGTGCGGGTCTTTATGGACTGCTGTTTTCCAGCCTGTATTCAGGCTGGACTGATGCTGGGGCTGGGGAGCAGAATCAGCGCAGATCACATGAGGACTTCTGTTTGTTTGCCTTCAAGGACAGGAACTCACATTGTTGGTAGTGCTGATATAGATGTAATAATAGAAGCTGAAGATAAACTTTGAGTTCTAACAGGTTTTAGAAAGCTAAGTGCTAATACTTGCAGGAACAGGGAGGGCAAGGAGTCACTCAGTTTGCCACAGCAAAAATTGCAGAATGCTTATCCTTAAAACATGCACTTGCTCACTGGTTTCTCCTTGTGCACAAGGTGGGCCATGATAACTGGGTACGTGGCGTTCTGTTCCATTCTGGGGGAAAATTTATTTTGAGCTGTGCTGATGACAAGACTCTACGTGTCTGGGACTTCAAGAACAAACGATGCATGAAAACCCTCAATGCGCACGAACACTTTGTTACCTCTTTGGGTATGTATTGTTCTGCGGTGCTTACTGCAAAGTATAGAGCCAGGAATACACACTTTTCACCAGCTGAAGTTGAGCGTCAAGCTAGACATTCACATTTTGGGTTCTAGTGAAGTTCTGTGCTACGTGTATGTTAATCAAATATGGACAGATACAAATTTTGTGTGCTGGATTTTTTCCATTTCTGTTGCCAGTGTTGCATATCAGATAAAGATGTTAACTGCCAGGGTGTTCTGGAACCTTTCACCACTGAGTGTGTAGGGATTTGGGAAGTGCTGTATTGCAAATGCTTGCCCAGGAGAAGGAAGGAAAAAAAAAAAAAGAGGAGGGGGTTTTGCAAAGCAAAATGGCCAGAAAAAAATATACTTTGCATTCTTTTGCAGTCCTGGTTGGTATTACCAGATCTTGGTAGATGTTTGTTCCCCCCTGCCCTGGCAAAACCAAAACAAATGAAATGTTCCCTATTCAACAAAGTTAGCCTTACTCTGGAGTCTTCTCTATTGTTTTTTTTTTCCCCTCTCTATTTCTCTGGCAGTTTAATAGCTGCTTAAGTTAAGCTGCTTAAGTTAGGTTAGCAGTGGACCTGGAATTGGCTATTAAGGTTTCTTAATCAAGCTTGCAGGTCTAATCAAAATGCAGGGTTTCTGACTTCACTCTTAAGTTGTTGAAGACAGCTGATCAGAAGGGGGCAAAGAAAAGTTATGAATTGAGGAACATTAAATCATTAGCATGGATTGGCTAACCTTGGAATTGGCTGCTTCAGTTTACAGCTTGCTTTGCCTTTCTACACACTGAGACTTTCGGATTTCTCTTGGTTAAACTTCCCAGTACCGTCTGCTGACCCTGTCCGAAATTGATCGGTACATATGAAATATTTTTGGGATCTCCTGAGAAACAGTACACTTTACATTTTTTTAAACACTCGTGCATGGCCTGTACTGTCTATAGCAAAAAGAAAAAGTCAGATTTCTTGACTTGTGATTTGTGAACACCTCTTATGTAAATATATGAAGTTCTGTCTTCTGGTAGTATTCAAGGGTCTTGCCAGTTTGAGATGTTTTGGACTCCTCTCTGTTACAACTTCATTGGGATTTCTTTTCCATGAAAGCTCCTTTATAACTGAACTGAAAGTAGATTTTCACGCTTTACAAATTTATAGCATGAGAGAATTTACATTCAAAACTACAGACATGATGAGCTTTGAAATTTAGTCTTTGAGCCAGTATCTTTTTTTTTTCTTTTTTGAAAAAGTAATGACATCTAGTGACAGTGGAAAGTACTGAAGTTTTGGGTTCATTCTTAACATAAGCTTTTCTTTCCTCGCAGATTTCCACAAGACGGCACCGTATGTGGTTACTGGAAGTGTAGATCAAACAGTAAAAGTGTGGGAGTGCCGTTGATTGAATTCACATTTGACCCCTTTTTCCTCTGGATGCACTCAGATACCATGGTTACCCATTGAGCTCTGTTTAAATAAATATTGTCCTTTCATGTAAATTATTCTGGATGTAGATTGAGCTTATTAAATGTTACACACAAAGTATTCATGCATGGTGAATCCAAATTGTATACTGTAAATTTACATACGTTGTCTAGAGTACCATAGGTTTAAGAACATGGGCTGGCATTGGTCACATCAGACCTAAGAAGGCAGAAGTTGGATAATTGAAATAGGGCACTTAACTGAATAGTTGACAGTGTCGTTCTATGTCGGATAATTATACCTGTTTTTCTTTCTGCTGTCTGTTGGTGCCTGAACTGGTGACCTCATTTGGGAAAAGTTTTGTAGGGCTCTTTCAGAAATGTGTATCTATGTAACATCACTTAAGTGTGCTTAATAAATCTTCTCTAAGAATACTAGATAATAAGGCTGCAATTCAGAATCTTCTGAACCGTATATGTAATTAATGGAAATTAATTAAACTTTGGAATATTTGTCATGAAACATTTGCCAAATCAACAGAATACACTTGTTTTGGCCTCCTATCACGCAAGGGTTGGTATATTTATATAACTAACTAAAATAAGACAACAAATCTTAGTAGCAGCTGATATGATAAATGTATTTATTTTTTATTTGGTCATTCAGTGGTTAAGCTGTGCTGTTAAACTAAGTTTAAATGTTTTTTTGGGTTTTTTGGGGGGTTTTGGGGTTTGTTTTTTTTATGGTAGACAAACTTCCAGGAGGAGTTGTCCATCCCACTAGAATTTAGTGATCTAATTTCCACTAGAGCTTGATCTCCCAAATGACTGCCATGGTACAACTTGCTGTTTGCTTTCAATGTTTGTTAGAGATGTGCAATTCCTATTACACAACAGTATCAAAGTACACTTCCCTCTTACTCACTTGCAGGAGGTTGGGGTATACAAAGGTTTCTTCAGTGCCTCCTTGGAAACCCTTTTGAAAATGAGGTTATACTTACCTTGACAAGACAATGTGGCTTGAATAAAAACGTACTGTGGTTTGCATATTGAGAAATATCTTGGGATACAGTATTTAAATGCTTTAAAGAAAGCACTAAATACCCTAAGAATCAGATTATAATGGCAGATGCAGGCAGATTGATACAGGCCTCTAAAAGAAAAAGAAAACACCATCAACAAAACAAAGTCCATCTGTGGGAATGATGCTATCAAGTAAACATTTATAAAAAACCAAATCCTACTGGCAAAGCTAGCCCAGCTCGGCTATTAGTATTTATGTTGTTTGGTGTGTACAATTTTTAATTTGCATATCCCTAAAGTTACCTATTTTGATCTGAAGTGAATGAATAATTATAAATTAATATTTTAATCAGCATTTTGGTGACAAATTCCATTGTAGATAACTAAGAATTACAATACTTATAAAACTAACCAGGTCTTTTTAAAAAACACTTGAAAATTTACAATATAATGAAGTACCAGTCTGATGTTTTAACAGGTGAATTTGTGCTTTATTTTATTCATTTTGTTTAATACGTGGCTTTTAAAACTGTCCCTTTTAAAAATGAGAAACCTTGACCAACATAGGGTCAGCTGGAGGGTGTGCACACTAAGCAATGGTGAGGGGTGTGGTGGTTCCTTTCCTACAGCCACCCGTGGAAGGATCCATTCTTCTGTGTGGAGGAGATGGATTTCCTATGGGATCCTGGCGTAGACTTGCCTCTGGGAAGGGGTGGAGGAAACGGAGTTCTGATGTGGGGGTGTTTTGGAGCCAGTTTAAGATTCAGGCTTATCTCTTAAATCCAGTGGTTTATGTAATTTTCAGTGTGTGTTTCTGCAGTTAAGCATGCACAAATAAAGTATTTTTTGTTTGTTAGCTGCTTGGACTGGAAAACTTTGCTGCTTTTTTTCCTATTCGAGAATTCCAGACACACAAGTAGTGCATCTTAAAATTCCTCAGTGCATCTGCAACTGTAAAGTAAAACATCTGTTTTAATTCCTGATAGGACCTATAAACTTTAAGTAAACCACACTCATGTACATAATTCATAAACCTGAATGAGAAATTAAAGGTACCTATTAAGTGGAAGTTGTCTACTGCATTTTTTCCCTTTAGCATACAACTATTTACAAGGACAAACAACTAACTAAAGTCATGTAAGCAGCATTTAATTGCTTGTGTGAAACACTCTAAGTACTTCAATGCAATTTGCAACCTTCTCCTTTAACAAGCAGTGAATAATCTCAGGGATGGTCCTGAATGGATCAAAAGCTAAAGCCCTGTTTAGACAAAAACGTGAAAGCCGCAACACAGGAGTTGGGTTCGTGAGGGTTTCCTGCAGTGTCACTCCGTGACATTACACTGTGTTCAACTTTTTCCATTGTTTGTTTTCTGTCAGCTAATCCTGTGCCTTTCCTGTGGTGAGAAGTACAATAATGACGTTACTGGTTTGGATTACAAAATAAAGGTATTGGAGGGTTCAAGAGGTTCACTGCTGCTTTGTCACTTTCCTTACTAAAATTGGCATGGCTTAAAAAATAACTCCATATAGACCATGTTACCAAATAGACAATACAGACTTTTTGGCTTAAAACCAGACAGACATTCCAGTGCCACACTAATGTAACGTGCCCAGGAAGTCTTAGATGCATTCTGAAAAGTGCAACATTTATTGTGGTTTAGACATAATCTGGAAGTTGATGTTTTATAGCATCTTGCACTTTAGAAAATTAAGAAAAACCGTCCTGCTTTTGTGTATGGTGTGACCAATGATGTGCCCGGGGCACTAATTAAAAAGAAAAAAAAAAAATCTAGTTGCTAGCAAGTTGTCCAAGGGCTGTGGAGCACTGTAGTATTTTGAAAGCTTTGGCTATAGCCTCACCAAGCCCAGTCTACTTATACTGTCAGTACCCTGCTTCTCCTGTTTGCCTCCTGTTTTTATGTGAACTGCCTGATAATATCACTCTTAAATAGCTTTTGACTCGCATGAAAGCTATTTAAAAGAAAAAGATTATACTTTGTTTTTGTAGACAGTGGTGGCTTGATAATCCTTTTAATGATTTGAATATTAAAAAAACCTGAGTTGAGTGAAGGAAAAAATGCACTTAGAATGAGTTATTTGCTGTCCAGATGTACATAAAGTCCAGTGTATTTAAAAAAAGTCAATACCAAGAGTCTTCTAGCAAGAGTACATGCATAAAATGGTAGGGATAAAGATGTTAGGAGCGGGGAAGGTTGAGCTGGATTTACAAGTCACAACTGGATTTAACTGGCCTTTTTATCTTTCCACTGTGTCATGTAAGTAGCTGCTTTCCTGTCCTGCCTATCCTTCAGGCTTCTCCGAGTTCCTTCTGAAGATAAGTTAGCAAAATCTTCAAGTTTTAGAAACTGATCCTGACATTGACAGGAAGGCAAACGTCAAATTTTTTCGTAAGAACTATGTTAGAGGTTGCAATTGGAGAAAACAGCTCCCAGACTGTAGGAGTTAACTGAAGCTATTGACACAATTAAAAAAAAAAAAAAAAATCAGTAAAGGAATGTATATAATACTGCTCTGTGTTTTACAGTAAGATTTGTTGCTCTCAGACTGTGTAAAACAAAATTTATTCATGTTTTCTGCATATTAAAAAAATCTTATTGTACCAATTGGTAAACTATTAAATGCATATAAAACTAGATGTGTTTTTGTTTCCTTGGATGCAAGAATTAAAACTATTTTGAAAAAAGCTATTGGTGTTTCACCCTTCAGGTTTTGATCCACACCTGCTTTTTCTTTTATCTAATGTTAATTGTGCTTGACTGAGGAAATATGAAGCATTTTTAAGGCAGTTGGTTGCAGTCAGAATAGTCACAGGTTTTACTGGTTAGCAGGGTGAAGGGAGCTGTTGCGACAAGCTTTGTGCGTGGTGTTTAAGCTGGTTTCACGTGTGGTCTGGACGGTCGCTGTTTCTGATGCCGTGCAGAAGGCGAATGACAAGCGGAAGCTGCTTGACGGAGGCTCGGTGAAGCAGCGCGTCTGGGGCGCAAGTTCTTTCGGGTGTCGGTAGCAATCCCAGCGCCCGGTGCCAAAGCAGCCTGCGGCGTCCTGCCCTGCGTGGGTGCGTCCTGCCCGGGTGGGAGCGGCTGCCGTTTGTGCCATGTCCCGGCGCTGCGTGGTCCCGGTTCCGTTCTGTTACGGTTGGGGTTTTTGCCTTCATCTTGAACCTTGCTTACAGCAGACCTAGTAAGAACCATCTCGCCGTTTCTTTACTTGGCAGCGTGGGAGCTGTTGGTGCTGACGGTTGCGCTCTGCGGTGAATCCTCCGAGTGATGCAGCGTGGGAGTGATCGGCCTCTGCTTTCGAAGGCAGCCGAAGCCCTGGGCGGGCGGAGGCACGTGTGTGGAAAGCCGGGGCACTGAATGGTTCTTGGAAGCTTTGTTTTCGTATTGGTGTCTTTCAGCTGCTGTCGGTTTTTGTGGGGGGTTTTTTCCTGTGATCTGGCCTTAATTGCCTTGAGTGCTGCTTATAAACGGGTCAGTGAACTAAAATGGAAATGTGCATCTCTTCATTGATGGAAGAGCAAGGATGTGACCTTGACCATGATGTGGGAGAAAATGAAAAGCTCCTACCCGCTGTGTTCTCTCTAAGCATCTTGCTCCATGTTGCGTAGCAGCCGGAATGGACCTGGGACAGGCTTTTGGAGGAGACTGACTTTCATTTGAGAAAAAACCCGGATTTCACACTCTGCCAGAGCGAATGGGCGGGTCGGACGTCCTGGCTGAGGTGAAGGGGCATCCCGAGCGTTCGCTCCAGAGACAGTGTTAGGCTGCGGGTCGGAAAGGAAAGCCTGGTCTACAGGTGCAAACATAGGGACCTTACCAAACGGGAGAGACGCAGGATATCAAAATGTACGTTGTGAAGAGCAATCTGGGAAGAATTGCATTTTCCCCTTTAACCGGTGACTTGTGGATTACGCAGCCAGTGCTTTACTGAAAGCAGCTTTGTAAGTGTATGAGACTCGTTTCCACCAGTTGGTTCCAGTTTCGATACAGCACTGATGGGTATTAAAACATTTTTCAGCAGAGCTGAATATGAAATTACACATACAGGAATTTCGGTCGATGGTGGGAAGGTAATGTATGCGGTTGAGTAGGCTTCTCCCCAAGCAGTAAGACCACTAAATGCAGCAAAAGTTTAACTGGTGCCTTTTTCTTGAAGGAAAGTTGTAGCTTTTATGGTGCATGATATGTCTGATGCCATTAAGTGCTGGATATCCTTCTTTGGAAAGAAAGCAATGAGGATAAAAATAGCGTATTTCTTATGTGCCTCCTTCAGGGTGGCTGACGTTTTTCATCTTCCTCCAAAATAATTCCATTTTGCTGCAGTTAGTTAGTTTTTCTCCTCAGGTGGTGGCATACACGCAGCTGAGGCTCAGTGCTTCTGCGTGACACTTACATGTGGGGCCTTAAACCCTGGCTGAGCTGGGCCTGAATCGATTCCACCTCGTGAGGAGGTGGGCTGTGTACAAGCGCGTGAGCGAGCACAAAGCTGGCCTCGTGCTGCCTTTGGTTGCCTGAATGTCCACCTTCCTCTTGCCCTGGTGCAACATGGGTCAGTTCTGCGTTCATTTTTCTTGGAGAACTGGGGAACCAAGTACCTGAGGTAAAGAGAACTGCAGCACTGCTGTTGCTAAACACAGTTACTGAACAACCCATGACAGCATTCAAGCTGTGTAGCCTTATCAGCTGGGATTTGCATCCTTCACCTTCATTCTGTGTGTTCATAAAAATCCACAGAGCACCTGAGCGAGGGGGAGAAGTGGCTCCTCTCCCTCCAGGCAAAAGTGATTCTGAAGCACCTGCTGTTCGGGCTGCAGCCTTGTGCTTCTGCTGTTAAGTTTTGTCACTGATCTTTTGGAGCCGATTGCTTTGCCCACGGGGACACTCTGTTAGAGGAAAATGCTGTGCAGAGCAGAGGCAGCATTAACCTGCACGAGCCTGTGAACATGCAGCTTACTGAAACGTTCCCGTGACCACAGCGGTCCCAGAGCTTTTGGCTCTGCCCGTGGCACAGGTCAGTAAAACCACCCAGCGTGCACGCAGCGACCTCGACCATCGCTACAGGAGGGGAAAAGTGCGTCCTGCAGGTGGAGGAGTGCTGCACGGGGCATCGGTACGTTACAGGTTTTAAACCCTCCAGCTAATCTGTACCTGCTCTCTCCTACTGCCTCCTGCTCCAAAGAACAGAAGTGGGCGCTCCAGTGATGGTGTGCAGCTTAATGGTATCCAACACCCTACTGCAAAGAAACCAATAAGTAAAAGGAATACCTAAAATAGTTTAAAAAGCTTTTAATGGACTGAAAGACACTAGTGAAAGAAAAATCTTGTAGGAAAGATGCACTGTAGTCATTTATTGATTGCTTTCCAGGAACTTCAGAATTTTTCTAATAGGAGCAAGTTCTTTTGCAGTAAAGACTTCTCCTGCTTTGTCGCTTCTGGCAACTCAGAGGCTGCTCCCCGCTTTCCTTGCCCCCCCTGAGTTACAAATACCTGTAATGTAGTACAGGAAACCAAGGGTACAGAGCACAGTGAAAGCACTTGTTTCTCCAGAAGGTCAGTAAAAGCAGCAATGGGAATTAGCACAGGGCACTATCCATGACAGACAACACGTGAGAGAGACCGGACTCCTTTGTCAGCACGGGGCAGCTGTGGACTAGCAAGCAGAAGTTGTTCTACAGCTTGATCTGTTTGGAAAAAAGGACATTCAACTCTGTCGGCATACTGTGGCCTGCAGCGACCACATCTTACCTGCTTGGTGACCAGCACAGCCAGGGGAGCACGTGCTGTCACTGGCAACCACCACAGGAGGGGCGTGGGAGTAGGAGAGGACATGAGGATTCATTTAGTGGCATCTGCCATTTCAGTAACGTCCATTGCCAGCAATGGAAGTTCCCCTGGCAACAATCTCAAAAGCAGCGTGCAAAAAAGTTAAGAAGGTCTTAGCCAGGGGCTTCAGTGCTGGGGGAAGTTTGGTTTTTGTTTTAAACCCCCTCCCCAAAGCCTGGTACTTTCAGGTTGTGGGAAGTTTGTGATTCCAGTCAGGTTCAACTTGCCCGTGGGGTTAAAGTCCATCAGCTCTGTGGCTACAGTTGCTACTGCAAATGTGACCAAGTCCCTGTTTCTGACTTTTCCTCCCCTCTTCCTCCCCCTCTTTTAATAGGGCCACGATTTCCTGCTAAATCACTTCAGTTCAGACCTCATTTGATGCCATTATCAATCTCTCCTAGGCACTGGGGTTTCCATTGCAATGGAAGTTTGTGCGCTGCTTTAAACATCGAGCCCTCGCTCTTCGGATGCAGTATCCTAAGTTACTCAGCTGCAAGCAGAGCAGAGGTGGAACTGTGAGTATCATATATATATCTCTCTATCTATATCTTTACCTTGAAAATTAGAATGTGAATGTTACAAAACCCCATTGAATTGCCAAACTGCCAACCAAAAGTAGAAAAAATGGTTAAAGGAATCCAATGGCTATATCCTGATGTAGAAAACACTGTACATTCCCCCACTTAATACACAACACGTTACAGGCTTCAGTCATCTGAGCAATACAAATATGGCTGCTTAGTTTTTTCCCTAGCACAAATTGCGACAGTGACTGGTGGGGAAACGGGGGTGGGGTGGGGCGGGGAATCAGTCTTTTAGCTTGGAATCCACATTTTTACAAGAACGCTGAGCAGTGGATGGGGCTGTTTTTGTACTGTTTTAGCAAAGCAGTGTCCTTAGTCAACATAAAAATGACCTGAGAAATGTTACATACCTCAAGACAGTTCATTTGGAATTCATATGTACAAAGTAGAAATAACTGATGATATGCGCACACACAACACATACACACACAGGCATGACAGCCGCTGGCTGCGCTCACCTAGGATGGGTCTTTCATATGCTGCTGCATCCTGGCCACCTTCCCCTTCGCGTGGCAGACACAAGCTCAGTCAGACAGATTACATTTCTCAGATTAGTTCTTTGCATTGTGTATTAATTGTACCAGTGCAATAACATTGTCAAAAAAGGAGGAGCTGCTCCAGGGGAGTCCGAGACCCTGGGTCAGATTCAGAAAAGGGTGGTTTAAACTTTTTTTTTTAAGCGAGGTACACATTAAGCAGAGCTCTGTGTTAAAGGGATCTCAGCAGAAGGCATGCTTGGCTCAGCCTCTTTCTCCTCCACAGCTTTGTCCTCTGGTTCCAGCTGTTCACCGCTTTTTATGCTTTCTTGGAGCTGCTGGCGTCGCTGCACCTCTGCTTTAAGGTTCTCCAAGTCTTTTTGGCTGAAGGGAAAACCAGGAAGGGTATCAAACATTAGGCTAGCTTTAGGGACAGTGTGAAGTACAGGGACAAGGTAGCGTGCAACAAAATAGGAAATGTTCCTAGCACTTGCCCTCCTCCTGCCAGGTCCCATGTCTGAGCAACACCCAAGCAAGGCTAGATCCTTAGTTTGCCATTTGGTTTTGAACGAAGAGGCACCAGGATGTGACCCATCAGTGGCCACTTGGGGCAGAGACAGTGAGGTTCATCTTGTCGATGTCCAGGCAGCCTCCAGCTGCTTCTGGTGAATTTTTACCATCAGTGATTATTTAAAGCATTAGAAGAATATGGTCTCAGGTCAGGTCATTTTTTTCTACCATCACACCAATCAAATTTTCAACTATAAGTCTATGAGACAATTTATAGTAATTAAGAGTACTGCTGTTTATAGTGGTCTTAAAGATTATGATGATCAGGGCTAGTATTATGATCTAAGCTCAAGTTCTTTGTAAACAAATCCTGTGGAGTTGGGGAAGGAGTACCTCCAAGATGTGCTTAAAACAACTACTCTGCTAAGCAGCCTTGTCTGTGGAAGAGCTGCTGCTGTTCTTCACAGCCCAGCACTGCTCCCTTCATGTCTTCTGGGCAGAGACCACTGACTGTGCTTCAACTACTCCCACTATGCAAATGCAGCTAAACAAAAGAATCCCTTTGCTGCTGGGGTGACAGGCTGAGAACAGGCGACAGGGGGGAGGTGCCAGCTCCTGGCTGCTTGCCGAACCGCTGGGCAAGTCACACAATAGTGGTCTTGCCCACTGATGCATCAATGCTTCAGGAAGCTTGCCTGGTTTCCTTTAACTTCGAGCAGTTTGGGGCTTAGGAGATCAGACTGCTGCTACAAGCTCAAGGTTACAGTTCCGAAAGAGACCCTGACATTTCCTGCAATGCCACTAAGGATTGCCCAGGGATCCCACAGAGCATCCCTTCGCAAGCATTCAGGAGTGCCTTCAGAGGTGACAATTTCTGCCATTATTTGCCTAGCGCTGCCTGAAGAGGTACCTAAGGTCACTGGAAACGCTTCATTTTGGGTCAGTGACTCTTGATGCAAAGGGAAGCGTCTCAGGAACAAAGATGACACAAAAAGACTACCTGATTTCTAAAGGTACATCACTCTACCTTAGTGGAATGAAGAGAATTCCATTGATAATGTTGAGCTGCTCCAGGACACTGGCCATACTGGGAGCTGTGAACTACAGAGTAAGAGGGAAAAAAAAAAGTTTTAAAAGCCAAAACCCAGATAGAACAACTCAGAGCTCCTGAGCAAGTCCAGATACCACTTACCAACAGCTGAGAAAAAGCTAGGCCTTATACAACACTCTAATAGCTGTAAGGTGGCATAGTTAATACTTTCTACCTCTTCATACCCATGAGTTGAAAAGCAGCATCTGAAGGCCCCTAGTCACTGTGGGCAACCTCCCTTCTGAACTCTGCAAGGACTTCAGTTAAATGCAGTGTATATGTCAGTTCAAAAATGTGGATTTTTTTCCTCCTTCAAGTCTTGTAGCAAGGGTAAAAATCTTCATTACCATTTTACAGGTCTGAGCCTCTTAGCTGGACACTGTTTCCTGGACTTGACCATCTCCTTGATTCAAGGTCCTTATGCTCAAATTACTCCGCCATAAACTTCTCCTTTCTGTACCCAGTTCTTTGCAGTGAGAAGCAAAGACAACCACTCCCACGGAGCACTATCCTGCTCTGCCCTTTCTACTGGGAGGGAGTCTCTGCAGCTGGAAGCCTCTTTCCCAACCTGCTGGCTCGCAATCCTCCGGCAGCTGCTGGTGTACGGCACGTCAGGGAGGGCACCCATCACGCAAGTTAGTGCATACTCCCCGAGATAGGCCACAGACAGGCTGGTGCGATCTGCCAGGTGCACAGGCAGATAAGAGCAGCTGGGTTTGGCCCAAGAGGGCTGATCCGTTCCTGCTCCATGTAAGGCAAGGCAAGGCAGCCCCCCCCACGCTCTGCTCTGCTGCCCAGCCTCCCCACACCACAAAATCCTTGGAAGGAGAACAAAGCACCTGGTGAAAGATGACAGCATTCTTTAGGATGAGGAAACTGAAGTACTTTTGGATTGAGCAACCTGCCTACAGCCTGTGAGTCAGCAGAGGGGCAGGTTTGTGCGTAGGTGTCCCAGGCTCCCACACTGCAAGCTGCCCAGTGCGTCCTTCCCGATCTCCCTGGGTGCCCTGCAACGCAGTCAGCTGCGCTCAGCTGCCTCAGCTCAGGAGAAAGAGCCAGAACCCAGAACCTTTAAGACAAATACCCATAACCCAGAACCTCTCTAGTCAGAACCGAGGCTCAGTCCGCATCAGTTACACTGTGCTATGTCCGTCTAAGCCTCTGCCTTTCCGAGGACCTCCTGCCCGTGAAGGGTCTGCAACTGCCACAGCCACTAGCACCTCCTGCACAGGCAACGACTGCATGCGTACGCTCACATGTCCTTCAGGAGCAGCCAAATACAGATCTCTGCCTTCATGGCAAGTAGTCTCGATTGCTCTCATTGCATAAGGTTACCTTAAGTGGCATGATGTTCGCATTGGAGCCGTTCTTGTAAATCTCATTCATTGTGCGTTGAAGAGCGACTGCTTGCTGAGTCAGGTATTTCAAGTACTCAGAGCTCTCTTTGGTCTTTTCATGGTGTTCTCCAAGCTAATCAGAAGAGGGGAAAGAAAAAAAAAAAAGGTACACGACAAATCAGAACAGGACCCAAGCCAGGGTGCACTCCTAGTCTCTGCTAGCTCAACATCCTTATAGAAACTCATCAGAACTGGATTTCACCTGCCTTGACATTAAAAAAAAAAAAAAAAACAAAAAATTCCTCTAGGAGCCTTATTATCAACCTTACAAATTTCCATCAAGTAGGAGCACGTTTGCGGGGTGAGCGGCGTTCCCTCCACCAGGCTGTGCTTTCAGCCAGTGAGATGGCGCTGAATCACTGTGTACAACTGCAGGCGTGTTCAGACAGACCCGGGGCTGATGCAGAAGTTTCACTGTGCATCAGCAAGGGCTGCGAGTGGGAGAAGGTATTGCCCGCAAAACAGCTCAACTACCAAGCTAGTTTGGATCTGCTATTTAAAAGACAAGTGGTGCAAAAAGTAGAAAGAAAAGACCAGCTCTTTCCGTGCCCTGCCAGAACGTGGGGCCACGCCACCAACAGCAGTTTCTGTCCGGCAAGAGGGTTACAGCCAGAACAAACTTGCAGGAAGGCTATTCAAAGACTTTTGGCGTAAAAGCAGTCAATTATTGCCTATGGCAGCGATTCTGCCCCGTCCCTAGAAAGACGATTCCCTGGTGTCTGCTCAGAGCTGTTTGTAAGAAAGGCCTCCCTGAGTTCCGGCACTGTTTTGCAGTGGTACTGCTCGCTTCTGGCAGAAAAGTGATTGGACACCACTTAGCAGCATGCACGCTCGTTACCTGGTTTTTGTAGATGGTGTAGCCTTCCTTCTCGTGCTGCAGAGCTGACCGGAATTCTGCTTTGCTCTCGTACACTCGGGCTACCAAGTGGTGGCTGAAAGAAGGAAAAGTGTTTAGAGGTACCTTCATGAAGAAGACACATTTCTACACTACAGTGAGCATGACTTCAACATAACAGTGCTTAGGCTAGAAGTCTTAATACCAGTGTCAAAGGAGGCAGATGCTGGACTCTGAATACAGCACCCTGGTGGTTACTTCTCCCATCCTGTTTGGGGATTAATATACTACACTGATTTGGGTTGGATTTTTGCTGAAATGCTGAGAAGCGACCTACAGAAGTAAAGACTGAACTGGGGATTACTTTTTTTTTCTCCTGCACCCAGGGAAGCTGAAAGCCTCAGCAGTGAGCTGAGTGGAGGCAGCACATCCACAGGAGCATCTCAGCGCTAGGTTTGTGGAGAAGAAGGAAGCAGCCACAAGCCCTTACTCTTCAAAAAGGGTCTTTCGGTTTCTTAGAAAGCAAACGTGAATTACTTGGTTATTCACAGCCAAAAGTCAAAAATCTTCTTGCACAGAAGCAACCATCAAAATAGTGGCAGAGCTGGGACCCAAGTCACCTGGGCTCTCTCCAGTTGGAGAGCTGACTTGGCTTGGACTTTTGCTTCCTTAGTGTTTCTGGAATGAAAAACGATTTCTGGTTTTGGCAGTATTACTCTGTGGGAGGGATGATTCTCATCAAGCATCCCCATGCTACTATGGGAAGGCAAGATGCTTTCTGCAGAATGCATATCCATCAACTGCTAGAAAACAAATCAGACTCTTGTGGGTGCTTAGTAAGATTTATTTGCACCCTGACAAAGAACAGATGGGTTGCAATGTGGTAGTAGTAATTAGGAGTGGGCCACTGCTTGGTTGATAGTGAGCCAGTTTTGCATTCAAGGACAATGCATACAGCACTGAAGAGCAGTGGGTGTTTAGAGCAGATCCTAAAGATGCTGACCACTCATAGCTCCCTTGGAAACACAAGGAAGACAGTATTTTATTCAAATAAAAGGCTTTATGGTAAAGGACAAAACCAAATTACAGGCTTCTCAAAGATAGCTCCCTGAGGGCTGAAACAATTAAATACAAGTGTTTCATATCATACCCGTCTCCCAGTATAATTACATTAGCCTTGCTCTCCAGCCTTCACTTGCCGCTGTTTTTCTACTGAGAGTCCACAAGGACCACGGTCATCTTGACAGACTTTTGGGGCAACCAGCATTACAGCAGATCCCACAATTAAGAACAAGGGATCTCTGTCTTTGTAGAGAACAAACTTGGATGCTGCACCATGACCTTGACCCATGCAGCCCAGCTGACCCAAGGAGTCTGACAGCTAGGACAAGACTGAATCTCTAATTTAACAGGATACAGCTGGACACAGCCAGATCAGATCCCTCCCGTATGAGCACATGGTGAATGTACTCAGTCTCTTTAAAAGTATGGTGACCCAGCCCGGCACTCCACCCTGCCTCACCTTAGTGCAACTTTCAAAGACTTGGAGCCGTGATACTTGGAGCTGATGGCCAGCGCGTTCTCCAGGAACCGGAGGGACAGGTCATACTCCATAACCCCGTGGAGCACCAAGCCGATGTTGTTCTGCACAAAGAAGTCAAGTGAGCATTCAGAAAGGCAAATTCAAACTACACATTTATTGCTTCGTAAATAGCAGGACCACACAGGTATTTCAACATTTCACTGTTGAAAAGGCCGTACTAGCCGCAAATACCCAGCAGATCTCTCTATAGCACGCAACACATGACAGAAGACCATTGGGAGCTCAGCCCAAACAAGCCAGACAGATAAGGAACTATCTCCATTTTATGCAAGGGCAACAAGAACAGGCTAAATTAAGGAATTTGCCCAAGTATTACAGGTGCTTGAACCCCCATCTCCAGTGTCTCAGTGCACAGCTCCGGCCACAGCAGTCCGGCCTTCCTTGCTAAAGAATCACACTCTTTTTTTTCCCTTCTTCTAATGGCACCAACTGGTAGTAGCCCAGGGAGGAAAAAGCAGAGCCTAAATGTTCATTTTAAATAGCCAGCAATATGAGCATTTTCAAGGCCAAGAGGTTTCTTGGAGACTAGAAACTTAAAGACTCTAAAATATTACTTACATCTAAGAGTGCCATTTCTGGGTGATCCTCCCCAAATACCAGTAGCATGAGGTAGCGTGCACGGTACAGCAAGTTCAATGCTGTAGAGAGTTGGCTGTTTGCAAAGCAGTACAAAGCAAGGTGCATCTATAACAAAAGAAGTAACCCAGCATTAATGGTTTTTTACTTCTCACTCTGTAAAGCAAACTAATCTCTCCTTTCTACTCCTTTCATCAGCTGCACACAAATAAAAAGGTCTTCCTTTACGGTTAAAAAGGATTTCAACCACTCAGAAAAGTCCAACTCTGCTGGTTGATTTACAGCTCCACAGAGGCATCACACAAGACACAGTACTGCAGAAGCTGAAGTGTTTCATTTCAGTTTCTCTTATGCACCTCAAAGAATATTTCAAAATTGACCTGCATGTACATAATATTCTGATTGTGCTTTTGGGGGCATTTTTCCTCTTTCTTCATTCTTCACATAAGCCTGGGGCAAAAGCCAGCAGAATTAATTGATATAAACAAACATTCAGCAGAAAAAAACCCAAAATTCTAAACTAAGTAGGACAAATACTGACCATGCAGGACACTTATAATGCAAACACTTAGGTATTCGGTTTATGAAATCATAAGATACAAAACTTATGATGGAAGTGGAGGATTCTGGGAAGAACGCTGCAGAAGGAAGAACTCCAACTGTTTCTAGATGCAGACATGAATTAAGGCTCACAGACTCCAGGGCGACACACGAGGTGCTGCTTCTGCCCCAGCACCCTGTACTCACGTATTCTTGAATCGTGTTGGGATGTTCAATACCCAGGACCCTCTCGCTCATTAGCACCGCTTTCTGCTGATTACTTAAGGCCTAAACAGAACACAAGACCCAAGAGCAAGTCACACAGATGCCGTGCACATGAGCAAGCAAGCATGGGGAAGGAGCGAGAGGACTAAACAGACCCTATCCGAGCCCTTCTTTACCTCTGAATAGTCTCCCATGATATAGTTGAGACGAGCTAGCAGCCTCAGGCAGGCACAGATTTCTACATGCATAGCACCGTACACATTGTTGAACAAGTTTAAGGCTTCATTGATGAGCTCACAACCCTCCTTCAAGAAACCTGAAAAAAGTTATATTCATATATGTACGTAGGTTAAGTAACTCCTAATACTACTAGAGAAGCGCATTGCCTGTGAAGTGAAAACAGTAGTGAGATACAGAGCCATAAGTCATTCACTTGTGTAAGGACTAAAACCTCAGAGAAGGAGATTGCTGCCCTGCATCCATCTTTGTTCATCACTGGTAAATTTATAGCAGGTGTGTGTTTCAGATGGTCTGAATGGAGACCACGATTCTATAGCAAAACGAGGTGGGCGGGGGTATACTGATGGAGGGCAGCGGGCCATGCCACACATACCCTGCCCTTCCTTTTATCAGCAGTTGCCTCAAGAGGCAGAGGCACGTTGGGTCTGTACCTTGTTGAACCTTTGCTTGCCCACTCTGGAAGAAGTGGAAAGCATCTGAAGCTTTGGGGTTTACGTGCTTCACTACAGGGAAGATGTTGAGAATATCCTCTTCTGTGAAGGTGGGCTTGTGCCTGTTGTCAAAGTTGTACTCTTTCAGCAGTATCTGGAGGAACCAAAAAAAGATCGAAGGTCTTGGTCATCACTTTCATAGCTACTTGGCAAGAAAAGAGGGGAAGAAGAGCCTTGAATTCTGCACCTGGATTCACAGTCAAACATCTCCTGTATTGCTGCCTGGGGACTGAGTTTTGACGAAAAGTCACACGTAGGTGTGCACTACCATGTGTGTGTGGCAAAATCACACCGTAGTGCCAAGGCACAGCCCTGCCAGTACTGGAGCTCCTGGCAGGGGATCCCCATCCAGCCAAACCCCCACACCCCACAGAGGAGCGAGAAGGCAGTGCTGTGGGGAAGGAAATCCCCTGGTTCTTCCAGCAAGGACAACCCCAAAGTCCTGCTCTGGTCAGCCAAAGAGCTGCTTCTCTTTGGATGGGGAATATGCGTGTGCATGAACTTAAGATGTGACTTTGGTTTGTCAGACAGAGCAAGCTACAGGAATTGTATTCAGGCTGGCTCATCTTCCAAGGGAGATGTACAGCAAGTTCACCCTAAAAGGGAACTGGATTAGAAATTTCTCTCTCCAGGGCTGGAACCTGTATTCCAACATTAACACCATAAAGACCTTTAGGGGCTCACGTTGTCTGCATGAAGGGCTGTCCCCTGCAAAGCAGTTTGCACTTACTCATCTTGTTTCTCAGTATAGAACATGATGGGAAAGGGAGGGAAAACATGGATCTTACCTGGACTCCAGTTTTGAGGGAGATTTCACGAAGAAGGGTGATTTTCTGTAGATTATATGCTTCAGCTGCTTGGTCAGCATTTTCACTGCAAAAAGCACACACAAGCTTCAGTTCTCAGGTAAGTTTCTGCTCAAGGACATCCCTCCACTGTGGTGTATCTGAAGCACAGGTCCCTGGTATAGCCAGGTGCTAACTGAAACCAATGACTAATATTACAGTGGTTGCTAAATGGCCTATTAAAGCTTACAGAGAGGCACAACAGTACTTTTTACTGGAATCCTATGTGTTCTCTTCAAAGCTCACTGCAGAGTTTAGACAAGAGCCTGAATGCCTTCATCTCTTAGTAACTAAGAGTGAGCTGTCCCTGACATGAAGGGATGATCACCGATTCCGCCAACTAGTCATGGTTTTTCTCTTGGGCCACTTTGCTTCTACTTCCAGTTTAACACTCACTATCTGCACCTCCCAGTAGCCTTAATTCACCATCTCCGTTTCAAATACAGGAGAAGCTGTCCTTGTTTTTGGAACGTAAACTCCCTTCAGCCTAAATCACCATGTATATAGACAAATACCTTCTGACTACACTCCTTCAGCTTCTTGCCTTCTGCTCCCCTCTGCACCAGTAAGGAGAGGTTTCCCTAGCTGTCTTTGCCTCACAGGTTTCACCTCATTTCAAATTTCAGTTACACTTGCCCCTGCTGCTCTTTGCCTGGTTTCTTTTCATTATAAGCCTGTAAAACTCCCTCAAGAGTATAAATTTATATTCCAACAGAAAACAAGTCAAAAAGACAGGTCCTACTAAAGAACAGCAAGAGCTACAGACATCTGGTGAGAGTTCAGGCACAAGCAAGGGTAATTTGGTCTGCTTACCATTCAAGACTAAAATCAAAGTAGTTCTTTGCTTCTGAACAAATATTCTTCCAAAGCTCCTGAGGGGTCATGCTGGCCCATGCAGTGTTATCAGCATTTCCAAGGTTCCTGTTTTTCCTTTTCTTATTCTTTTTCTTGGAGACCAGCTCATCAGCTGGAAGATGGGCAATGGGGTTTGGAAAGGAGCTTAGAAAGCAATTGAGGAAGTGGCTGATGGCTGCTGATAAACCCGACAGCTCCACACCCTACAGCAAGACACCGAAATCAGTCATGCAAGACACCTGCCATCACACAGGCACTACTCTGACCCTAAACCTCACACAAATCCAGTCCTACCAGAAACAGGAAAATCTTCCAAGAGAGGGAGAGGAAGAGGAAGGCAATATTTGCAAGTGGAACTAGTACAGACAGAATTATGTAGATACAAGAGAGACATATATACCCCCCCACACACACACAAATACATAGTTCCATTTTGGGCTGCTACCTGGGACAGAGAAACTAGAGAGCGTAAAGAAGATTTTGACACTGGAATAAAGCCAGGTGTATTGCTATGCTATGTACAGACAGGTATAAGGATGCACTAGTCCTCATGCGATTAAAAGAGCTTCTTAGAAGGGCAAAGGCAACACCATTTAAGAGAAAAAGCTGTTACAAGGAAAACAATCTGTGATTTCACTTTTAAAAGCCTTCAACATAATGAGTGAGAATCTGGGGAAGAGAAGCATGAACGATTACTCTCTGGGAAAGCTATCTTCAAGTGGGAGCTTGTTTTCGCTTACACACCGGCCTGTACTTATTTTAGTGCTAATGAGATTGTACTTCCCGTTGCTAGGCAACCCCCATGAACTGCCTAATGAGAGGAGGCTCAAACAGCTCTGTTTGTGGGGAAAAAGTCATTAGAGAGGACACACAAGGCAAGAGGTTAGACTGCAGGTCATACCTGGAGGTAAGTCTTGAAGATGTGTTTAGCCGACCGAGTGATCAATTCACTGATTCCTATTTTCTACTCAAAGGAGTAAAGAACAGAGATTAAGAATCAGGCGGCAATAACAATGAAAAATACGCTTTGCTTTCCAAGTGGGCTTTTATCAAGATCTGCAGAAGACACATTCTCCAGGCCTTACCCCTCAAACTCCCCAACATTATAAAAGGCATTAACAATTTGGGAGCAAAAGTCCCCATCCACCACTTACAGGTCCTTCTCCCTCCTCCTCTATTTTTGAAGCTGTTTATTTTTACACAGAGAAAACAACTGGCTAAGTTGGAATCTCTATAGGGCAAGTTACGCCAGAGGCTGTTTTAGCCGACAGTCTGAGGTTAAGCCTGATGCTTACAAAAATGTGATCCAGCTGAGCACGGCCAGGGGTTTTGGAGATGAAGTTTATCACTTTGCCTAGATAACGCATGTTGATGCCTCTCTGGTGCATGGCCTCTGCTAAGGTAGCCCCATCCATCGGGAGCACCGTGTGATCCAGGCAGTCTTTGACCTGCAGGATATATAGAAATTTCAGTTACCAAGTGCAAACCCAAAGGAAAGAATTGCAATTTAAAAAAATTTTTTTTTAAATTATCTGACTGGGGAGGGAAAAAGGTGTTGCCTGACAGAGAAGGCAGTTTCCAGGGGACATTTAAATTACAAGCACAGCAGGAAGGGGCAAGTACAGAGCACTGATCAGCCAGAGCCAGGGCTGCTGGGTGCTGCCTGCCTCGGGCCATAGGCTCCACAGCCGGCAAAGCAGACAGATTCAGCCTGGAGAGACTCCTCAGGAGCTCGTGCCTCCTCTGCCCTGCCTCTGGGGTGGGACTGCTGCTCTGGGATCCAGCACAAAGGAAACCCCGAGCGGCCACAGCCTCGAGCCCCCGTGCAGGACTGCAAGCAGAAATGGCCTTGTGCCAGCAGCAGGAGGGAGAGCTACTTCTCCAGCGCTAACGGGACGGCAATCTGCCCAGCGCTGCGAGGGCACGAGCACAGGACCGCTGTTCTCTGATGGCCGGTCGCACACACCTCTGTTACCTGGGATTCAGGGCCGCCCCAAAGGCCAACGGTGACCCCAAGCAAGGCTCTTTTGGTGGGCACGAGTGCTGGCATACCAGAGACACCATGCTACACGGGCCGGGGAGCACTTGCAGCAGACAGCCCAAAGCAGCTTGTCCAAGCTCCTTGCCACTTGTACCATTTTCACTCTTATGTCTCAGTGTAGCATGAGCAGCACCATGCATTCCCATAAGCATTGGGCAACTGAGGTGCGGAGAGATCACTTATCACTAAAACAGCTCAGGCTTCACCCAATTCCCTGGGCAAAACAAGCAGAGGCCAAGGCCCAGCAGAGCAGCACAGAGGATTGTAACCAAGTGCTGAGCAGGCAGCCTCTCAAGCAGGCTGAGGACCACTCGAACTCAGTAGCAGAGCAGGGACTCGGAGGACTTCTATGGATCAGGTAACGAGAACCGATCTCCCTTTGGCATGGCTTATTTAACTAATGCTTGTGGAACTAGCAGGCTAACCTTTCTTTAAGGGCCTCACAGTCTCTAACTAAAAACATTACCAATTAAAAGACTACATGGAGTTGTTACACACTTAGCTGATAAGGGGAAATGGCCCTTGCATTTTAAGTTGTGTTGCAGTGCTGATAAGAAGTCACTTAATTCATATCATGGAGTAACACCAGTTACGCCCTGATACGCAGAGTATGGAAGACTGCCTGCTTACCAGCAGCTGACCTGTAACTTGCCCTCACACACACTTGTGCAGCATTTTGGATTTATATACTGGTGTATCAACTACCTTGTAAAACAACAGTCACCAAGCCCTTTCCTGATTCACTCCCCCTCCTTTTTTATTTAAAGACTGAATAGCTGGTCTTAAAGGTTATGCTGACTACAAAACTAGTGGATTCAGATTTCAGAAGAAATTTTCCAGCAGGGATAATCCCCTCCTACATAAGGCCAACAACTCCTGAACCTCTTGGAGTGGAGATCATCAGCTCCTAGTTACAGTGCCAGCTGTAACATACACATTAGCAGTCATTTTAGAGAGCGTCTGGAGAAGGGAAAAGCTGGTATTTCTTATCTAGCCAGGTGCATGTGTAAGCATCCAAAATGTGTAAGACTTACAGAGGGAGTTTTTACAACAGACATTACTAAGAACAATTTCCCAGTTAACTCCAAATTATTAGTCACCGATTGAGTCACAATCAGGGTCAGATAATACAGTACATTGTACAGGACGCCCAGGGCTAGGGAGGATGACTTATGTGGTCATTATTGTCCCAAACTCTTGGCAATAGCTGTTAATTACTAGTGCCACAATTTTTTTTGGAGTGAGGTGGGAAAATTGTGCCATGATCCAAGACGGGAAATGGAAAACCCTTCATGCGCTTGCGCTGTTCACCATACCTCACCACTGGTGCCAGAACTTGTCTGCCAGCAGGAGAACACAGTGTTTGCTTGGGAGGCAAAGGTGGTATACTGCTCTGTCAATGCTTGCTCAGAGTGGCCAGGGCTTAATTCAAGCTTTCAGAGAGATTACTACTGGTCCTCAGTTCCTTACCAAACCTGGGATCTGGCACGACAGCAAGAACGCAGCAGCATCCTTCAGCAACTGCTTCTGATCCTGTACCTCCTCTTTGCTAGTCTCAGGAAAACGAACACCTAGGAGAGCAGAAGAGAAAAAACATAAAACACATCAACTCAAAGAAACAAGTCATATACAGAAAGCATATAGTAAGAGCAGGTAAAAAGTTATAGTGATTCTGTCTCCCCTAATTAAAGATGCTTCTTCAAAACTCATCTACTCTACAACGTGTTTTCATGGAAAGATTAGCTGCTCTGCTTGGTTAGTGGCTGTGCTGCTCTTGCCCGCTCATTCTTTCTTAATGCAGCTTTTAAAAGCCTAAATTCTGCTCTTTATCTGGTCCATTCTACCTATTGCAAAGTGCTATGTACAATTCCAGTGCAAAAGAGTCAACTGGCTTGACTGGAGTGTGAATGTTTCAGCATACAGGGCAGCAAATACTGCAAGTGCTAGGAACTCTGACCTTTTCCTTTTCCACACCAAAATTAAAATAAGGCTTTAAGCTCTAGTTGCAAAGTCTGTGCCAAAGCACTAATCTTTACCAGACTTAGAAGATGCTTGGACATTTCAAAACACGTGCTCCTTCTGACACACTTATTCCAAGTTAAATTCAACTATATGGCCATTCCCCTACAATTTGCATGCATACAGCCTTGGCATTCACCCCCATCAACACTCTGGGAGCTTCTTCTGTATTTCCAAATAAAAAAATACCAGTTCCAGCCATGGAAAGCTATACACAATGCCTATGACTGATGCATAAATTTGAATGGGCGCTATAACCTGCTTACCATAATGTTACTAAAACAAACCCTGCCATCCACTGAGGATCCAACATCAGTCATTCAACTACAACTGTTGTTTTTTGTGTAAAGTACTGCATTAGGATCAAATTTAATTTTTCCCTCCTTCTGCTCCTTTTCATGTGGGCTAGCAGCTGGGATGCTGGAGAATCTCAGGAAGATTCTTGGCAGCAGTCTGCAGACCTCCCCTGAGCGTAGCAGTGGGAGACAGCTTACTGCCTGCATTCGGTAATTCAAGCATTGCAATCAATTACACTTCTCTTTGCCTTATCTTTGTGCTTCATGGAGAATCCTGCACCATGCCCAGCTAGCCAAAAGCCAGCAATATTCCTGGCTACAGAACACCATTTTTTGTCTGTAGTTGGCTGGACACAATGATTCTCTGAAGGAGGACTAAAACCACTAGACATACCTGGTGAGAAAATATCTGGGTTAAACCGAATGTCAAATGACGTGTCACTAATGGAGCCTACAGCCTTGCAAGCATTTCGAATCACTTCTCTGCTTTTGGGATCCACTGGAGCAGGAAGAAAAACAGAATACAAATGAATGTGGATTTCAGAAAGTGACAGGCCTAGCTAGTGTATTAAGAAAAAAGTTTTGTTACTAAAAGCAACAATGGCAGCACATTCTGCAGAAATCCATTATAAAAACAATCCGTTGTAAGATATTTGGAAAGGAAGATGGCTCCAAAATGCAAAGTCTGAACAAGAGCATGTAAGATGACCCCGAAAACCCATGGACCACCCTCCTTTTCACCCCCCCAACCACAGATACTCAGAAGTCCAAGCGTGGCCTTCCCAAAGGTGCCTGTGCACTGCTCACTTCTCAGCCTGGTGACAGCCCGCTCCCCTCCAGCCACACACAGCCTCTGGAAGCCCAGCCCCGGCCGCCAGCCCCACAGGCCAGCGTGCTGGCCAGGCTCTCACTCCTATGGCAGAGCTGATGGGCTTGCTGCATTCAGAGACACCCGCCCACCTACCCACCCGGCCCCCAGGGTGGTAATTCATTAGTGTGTGAACAGCTCTACGTAGAGCTAAGACAATATTGATAGAAGAGGCCAGTGCTTGCCCTGTTTAACAACAAATAATCACCCCGGCCACCCCCAGTCTGGCAAAGCTCCTACCAGTGACACAGCCCACCAGCTACGGCAGGAGGCCTGGGCTGCTTCTGGTGCTGAGGATGAAATACCTGTTCCATCATCAGATGCAATGGTCTCAGCAAGCTCTTTCACCTGATCAAGTCCAGTCACGTTATCGTCTATTTTACCATCCTCTGACTCAGACTTCTCACTGTCTGCAGTACCATTCTCCGGAGAGGAACCATTTTCCAGTGCACCTGAGCTCTCCTGCTTGTTGGCTTTCTGCTGCATCAGCTGCAGTGCAGCCAGCTTCATGAATAAGAGATACCTACAGGAAAGGAAAAGAGGAATTCAGCACAGCAGGAGAATCCAAGAGGATCACCACTGCTCTGTGAGGAAAAACCTCATGAGGTCAGCATTATAGACCATACAATTTCCCTGTGGAAAGGCGTACACCCTCTTCCCAGGAGCTTTCCAAAAATCAAAGCAGTGCACATTAGTTTATCATAAGAAGAAAAAAAAAGTGGGTTTTCATTATCCATCACAATGGGAAACTAATCTCCTTCCAGTGGTTACAAATTGCTTTTCACAGGCAGCATCAGCAGACAGCTCGGCAAGACTCTCACTGGTTGCTGCGCTGGACTAGTCAAACACAAACCAGCAGCAATTTTGCCAGGAGACCTTAGCACAGAGAGGCCCAGCCTCTGCTAGCCAAGGAGGAGCAGCAGCACCCTACGGCCACGGTCCTGCAGACTGCTGGTCTGGAAGCTCTCCCAGGGAGCAGCAAAGCCTGCCTGCAGGCACATGGCAGAACTGGGAAGGGCGGTGGCTGCAGAACTGGTTGCTCAGCAGGCAGGGCTCCTCCGTCAGCAACTGGAGGGCTCGTCTTCCCGGAAAGCGAAGCACAGGCTCTGACCATCTGCGACAGCAGAGCACCTGCAGCCCTTCACATCGGAAGCAGGAGCATTAAGATCACCAGCACCACGTGGCCACACCACACGACTTCGACTTGTCCTGCTCCCAGAGCTCCCACTTCCTCGCCTGTGCTGAACGAGCCCAAATGCCAACGCATCCCACCACGAAAGTGCCTACAGCAGTTCCCATGGGCAATTTTTTTTCAGCCTCTAGGGAAAAAAAAGGTAGCATTCAAGACATCTGGAGAGCCTTAAAAAAGAGCATAAATCCTTCCCATTCCCTAGCCATCAGGGAATCACACATCATCTGCAGGGAAAGAAGAACTTCTAAATGTTTGGACAGGAAACAACAAAAACAGATCTGGAGACTAAAAACCAAACCATCTCTTTATAATCCTGTCAGAATCCCTACAGTTTTCACCTCATTAATTAAAGTTTCTATAATTGCACCTGCACAGCCAAGAAATGGGGAAATTAACTGTCCATTTCTGGGAGCTTTGTTGTGATGTTCCTGGGACAACACAGCATGGTCCTGACTTGGACCGATACCAGTTGCAGGTGCAGGAAGGCAGGAAGCTCAGCTCACCTGTGTTCTACAAAGGCATCAACGAGCTCTTGCCGGAGACAGCAAAGCTTGTGTCTGTGCTGTTTGGGGAAGCCCATTTTCTTACATTCCTCTGGCATCTCCTCCCCTTCAACAGGCAGGAAGTTTAGATCCGGAGGGAAAGTGCGGAGCAGGTCCAGGATGTAGTGACGCCCGTCGTTGCCAATAATGCCTTTGCACTCCACTGAGGAGCACAGCTCCACCTCCTCATTCTTGTCATTGAGGACTTTGTGCTTCTGGATCTTAAGCGGCCTGCTGGTCTTCTCCAGCAACTCTAGGTACTTGGGGTGCGAGACAACTGTCTTGCCAAAGTCTATTGACCCATAGATGACGCTCTGTTCCTGCTCCCGTTCCAAGATGCCAGGAATAATAGACTGAGCTGTCACCCTGTAACCTCTGTAATCCACCACTACAGTCCCCAGCGTGTACAACCCTTCTACATCCACAGCATTATAGGTCCGCACACCATTGAGATCATTGGTAGGAGCTACGTAAGCAGCAACATCTCCACCAAAGTCCTTGTAGTGGTCACGGACATCAAAGCCCAGGCTGAAGAAAATGTTGTTCCAGATGAACATCTGCATCTTGGTCTCTTCACTGGGGTTGATGGCCATGACATTGCCATCAATGACAGCCATAGCACCTCTTGTTGCTGCTGCAGTGAAGTCACTGTGAACCTGGAGGTAGGCAGAGAGAAAGCTGGGTAAGGAAGGGCTCCCACCCTCCCAGCACCTTACTCTCAAAGCTCCCTGCAAATTCCTCCTTCGCTCCTCCTGATAGCCTTCAAGCAAGCAGGCAGGTCAGCTGGCTTTTGCGTTTATGAGCCTAGCTAGTGGCTTGGCTACAAGCTCCAGGAGCCAGAACATTAGGGATCAGCATGGCTCAAACTCATTAGCTCTCTGCAGATGAGGGCTTAGGTATGTGTCCCACCTCCCCCTGCTTCTCTCACCCACTTGAAGGAAACTGGAACAGACAACAGCAGAGGACTAAGAAGAGACTGCCTCGTGGTCAGCAGGGAGACACGGGAGCACAATTTTTCCCTGTGGGGCTGGGAGCAGAAGGCAGATACGTGAGAGAGAACAAGACTCCTTAGCTTACACACAGGGATCCTCCTCTTGCAGTTTCTAAAGGGCAGCCCAGGTGAAGTGTCCAGATGCAGTATCGGCAGCAGACAAGGGGCTGTGTGAGGAGTTGCCTGTGCATCCCAAAGTTACCTTGAAAATGGCTCGTTCTCTCAGCAGCCTCTCAGGCAGGTTCTTGCGCGGCAGCTCTCGCGTGGTCTGCAACTCCTCGTTCCAGTCTCTGGTCTGAAAGAGTCAAAGCCTTGTGGGAAGCAATGCATTGTGTAGGAAGGGGCTGGCAAGTCCCACGCATTTCTGCTTTACGAGGCATTTTGTGAGAGAAGGGAAGGGGCAAGAATTCAGGCTGCCTCGGAGTTCAGAGGAAGTGAATTAGCAGCAGGAATGAACACTCCTTGTAAGCGGACTTTATTCAACAGCAGTTTGGGGTACATCGTACATTAGCCCAGCTGATGCGGTCTAACTGAAGTAGCAGCTTGCTAGCTCTGGGGGAGCACCGTGCAGGTTTCATTAGCCAGCACACTGCAATGTGGTCACACCGCAGGCAGACAGCTGCCCACAGGCAGCCCTTACAGCCCTGCGCCACTCATGGCCTGCAAGATTTTATGCTACAAAGCTGCAGCTGAAGTATTTGGAGTAGATTGCCCTGAGACACAGAGCCATTCCAGGCCTCGCTGGCATGGAGGAGTACTCTGCCTTCCGTGCAGTGGCGCTTGCTGGAGTGGGGACATGGGATTTCTAAATACCCCAGCAGAAGTTGCTCCTCTTAGACCTTTATGTACTCAGAGAGTTGCACCCTGAGCAGCACAGCCCCTATAGTCAAGGGCACTATCAAGAACAAGGACCCCTGCAAGTTTTCCCTTGGTGAGCAAAAACCTTCCACGAATACCAGAGTTTTACTTGTTAAAAGTTAACCGGTTCCCAGCGCAGCTGGCAGCAAAACTCTTGCCAGCGTTCTCAGGCAAAGAAAGACCAATACCTGTCCGGGTATGTGCTCTTCGTAGCCCAGTCTAGAAGTGTAAGCGTCTTCTGCCCGGACACAGTCCATGGCATGTTCTGCTTGTGGAGCCGTCCAGCTGTATACTTGGAAAGGAGTGGCTATCCTTTCAAAAGGGTGTCTCTGAACCCTAGTTTGGGAGCGAAAACAATTAGACATTTTCCAAAGGGAGATTTCTTTCTGTTTTAACAGAATTTCTCCTCTGTTGCAACATCAGCTTCTGACAAACAGAACAAGACCAGGCCTCACAAGCAGCACGGTGGGCTTTCATTTAACAAGTACTATAGCCCATGATGACTGACTGGCATGGGCGGCATCTCTCAACAGCAGTCTGGAGAATGACCGGGGCTCTCCCCATCCCCCTTTCCACAGTTTTATGCTCAGTTGTATCTCCAGAGACCCCCAGCACCCTCTGCATTTGGAGATGGAGGATGCCCACTTCCAGCTAGCCACCTCTCAGACGGGCCCTCAGCTTTCACACCCGTCCATAAGGGTTGCATTACAAAACCAGCCTATAGCACACATCACTAACGAAGTGAAAAAGCAAGCTTCACCGAATGGCCTCTTGTGTAATCTGTCTGCTCTCAGCAGGTGCTGGAGTCTCATCTGTATTTACTTCTGGCCCAGAAAGCAATACAGTATAATCATTTTTAAATGGCCAGATAGTCACAGTGGTGGCTGGAGGCCACAGCTAATTTCCAGCCCTTGTCTAGTGTCACTTTCATCTTCTTAATGAGAGCAGAAGCAGAGCTCCTGAAAGCCACACCATGTGCCTGTCAATTTGCACCCTGCTGAGCGCGAGCAGTTCATTAAGCAGACTCTAAAGAATGACAGGCTTTTGCACAGGACCCACTGTCCTGGAGCAGAATAAATGGTCCCTACAGCAAGGACAGAAGAATAAAACAATACATTATTGGTTTTTTATTATTATTGGAGCTAGAGGAAATTGGAGAAAATGAACATGCACAGACACGTTTAAAATAATTATTCTCTCTCCACTGCAGGCCTATGCACAGCCCTTGTGTTACTTTCCCTGATATTTTATGCTGCAGTCTCTTTTTTGGATTTGGGGGAGAAGTACCTACTAATCAGGTTACCAGCCCAGTCACTGCTGCAGCATGTGGCCATGCTTTGCATTAACTCTTTGCTGCCTGGCTAGCTAGGAAGTCATCAGGTCTCCCACAAGGCACATAGTCAACAGGCAGACTCGGTGAGGAGACCCACATCTCAGGACATTGTCAATGGACCAACGGTTGCCCTTGTATGAACACTGCAGTCCATCTCTGGGCTTTCTCTCCCACTGCACAGAGAGCCCTATGTGTTCAGTTTCTCAGCAGGGACAGAGCATGTCAAATTCCAGGTAAGCCCCCGTACCCGATACTCCCATGGCAATGGAAAGTTGTCATCCCCCCCACCCTTTGCTTTAGGCAGAACTGAAATCTGTAAATCTATATGCTGTGAGCAAGAGTCATCTTGGAGCTACAGCCAAGAGAAACCATCCAGTGGATAAGGATCAGGACTTTGGGCTTCCATCAGCCTCTGTAACTACTGTGCTGAAAGCAGAAAGGTCACACCAGCTCTGACAGCTCCACATTTTGAGCGATGGAAAGCCAGTTACATCAGGATGGCACCATGACATTTAGTCAGGTGTTTGGTGGTCCTTGCTGCAGACTCGCACATCTCAACCACCCCATCACTATGTGAGCTCGGAGAAAGCAGGCATTGCAATCCTCCCTATGTCGTAGTGGCATCCAGTTCCCACAGAACCAGCCACATAGCTGAGCCTCACCAAGCAACTTAAACAGACTACCCAACGCAACTAGAGAGGAAAAAGTGCTGCTACCGTTTCTTCTGCAGAGCAGAAAAGTTTTTTTTGAAGGTAGGGCTGATCTGGTTAAGTAGTTCCACCAAGGAATGACTGAGAAAACTGGGGTTTGCAGGTTTGGGATTGAAGTTGTATGCAGTAGACCTGCAAGAGAAAAAAGAAACAAAGACACAAGTCATTGTCATACCCGAGACTTCCCATGCCCTAGGAACATGGCACATGAACGAGAGCTTTCCATATATGCACTGCATGAAAGGCCTGCACAACGTGCCCTTGCTTGCAAAATAGAAACCATGTGGTGCACGGGCAGATGGGCTGCAAAGGCCCTCTCCAGTCTCTCCACATGAGATCCAGTTAGTAACCCTGTACCTGGGCCCTGATGGATTGCACAGCAAATTTAATTTAGACCTTCTTCAGCCACCACCAGGTTCAAGAGAGGATTATATTTTTATAGCTGGGAAGGACTGATTTCACAGAGCTTCCCAAATGCAACAAAAGGGCCTTTGCTTAATAGAGAACCCAGTGATAATGACACCAACTATACCAAGTAGTTGCTGCCCTCTCAAGATACCATGTCTCCTGGCTGGAAGGCTGAGCACCAGACCTGCCAGGAGCAGTCTCTGCACTACACTGACAGGTTCCCCTCTCCAGACCACGTTTTGCCAAACTCAAAAAGGCCACTTGTTTGATGTTCATTGTGCCACTTGGTCTCCTGGGACCTGCACTCAGATGGCTACTCTTAGACTCACTACTGTTAACACTTATTTTTAGAGATCTGGGGGGGAGACAATGGACTACAATTGACTACTATTATTTCTTCCATGAGCCAGTTTAACACAGAGCGCTTCCACTTCATAACAGGACAGAAGGTGAAAACATGCTTGAATTTTATCTTCTAAGCTCTCCTTCTCTTCAGGCAGCTTAATTCTCCTGCGAATTATAACCTTGTATTGCAAACATGCAGTTATGGTTGCCCAGGCAATTAGCTGGATTGCAGGATCAAGGCCACCCAGAGATGTTTTGGAGCTGATGGTTGCTCAGGTACAGCAGGGTTTGTTGCTCTGAAGCTCTCTCCTGTCCACCCTCAACTCAACAGGTCTCTGTTACAGCTACTGGGCTGGATGGACCCTGCAACTCCCTCAATACAACCTCTCTGACAGGCACAGCAGAGCCACTTTAACAGTCCCTCCTACTCACTATCTAAAAAAAAAAATTTAAAAAAAAATCTAGTCAAATCTGGGCCCAGCTTAGGAAGTTCTGACAGGCTGTGCTTTTGCTTTAGGGCAAAATGAGATAGTTGCAATGGTCAGGAAGGAATTCCCTCCCAACCCAAAATGCTCTAATTAGCTGATGACATTATGGAATGTTTAAACTTTCCCTAAAGCATCAGGCATTTATCCACTGTGGAGAAATGGTACCAGGCATAACTCAACAGCCCTATCCAGTATAGCAACTCCTACAAACCCATGTGAGCAACAAATTAAAATAGGCTATTTTCCACCAAAAAAACCAAACCCACAGCAATTGTTTCTTTGTGGGTTCTTGTCCAGTTGGCTATCACAAGCTCCCTGCTGTAGGGCAGGACAGGAGGAATCTTAGCTACTCACTGATTCAAGTAAAATCCTCGAGTGGATGCAGTGATACTGACGTGCCGATCCTCCACTGTGATGACATATAAATACATGAGGTCTCCATGCATTTTCCGGTTACCAGGTGGAGGGTTCCAGCCACTCATCGTCAATACCTTTAGGCACTGCAAAGGCTACTGAAGCAACTCCTGTCGGCAGGAATTAACTCCCTTGAGTTACAGAGCCATCCAATGTACACGCCAGATTCCTTTTACCGGCCACCCTCACTTGGTTCCAGAAACAGAGCTTACAAAAATACTGGTCTCAAGAGCATAGCCTTCCTCAAGCTGTTTGCAGTCCACTAATTTGCCTCAGTTTGCTGCCTTTCACACCGTAAGACACAGGTAAAAACAGACACCCTGGGCCTTTGGGCTGCACAAGGCATGGATTTCTTGCTGTACTGGTTTTCAAATGGCAGCTTCTAAACCTGAATCCAAGTGGGAGGGTATGGGAAAGCTAAGGGTAATTTGTAGTGATCTGCAGATCCTGTCTCCAGGACCTTACAGAGAAATGCATTTCTCCTTTCCCTATCACTCCTCCCCCCAAGACTGGCCATTTTACACTCTGCAGATGTCCAGACTCGGCGTCCAGTGTTTGACACACAAGCTCTTGGACTTTATTCTTTTGACTAAGCAGTGCTATTCCGGCACTCATTAAGCATCAGGCAGAGCAAATCCCAAAGTCCGCTTCAGTGCATCTTTCAACCCCTGAACACCAGTTTGCTGCAAGGAACGTGCCGATAGCCGTTTTAATGACACGGGAGAACTCTACCTTCCAGTCTCTGTTCTGGGGCTGAAGGGCACACAGGGGTCTCTCTTTGCTACCTGGCAGGATATGTTCAGGAGGGGTGCAGTCAATTTGTTCCATTTCAGTACCTTTCTTCTTCCGTTTTCCACTGTCTAGAATGGACAGAGAAAGAAAGTCAGTGCTGAAAAACGTAGCATTCCCTCCTCCGATAATTATTCAAGGAAGAATGCAGAAAGTGCTCCGAGTGTTTCTCTGCACTCCTGAATGATGTGGGACAGCTGATCCTTATGATGTGTTTTAACAAAACAAGAGGTCAGGGGAATAAAAACACTGACCACACCAGAGAAGCCTTTTTGCCCCATACCTCCCAGGTCTCCTTCAGTGAAGACACTCAGGAAAGACAGCGAATTACAGTCCACACCATTGAAAGCATCTGATGGGTCAAGACTCTTCAGAAGGTCCCGGATGTGACGCACATGTATCCTGGCTTCTCGCACTGTGTAAGGCTCTGATGAGCAAAAAGGGAGGAAAGAAACTGGAATCACGCAGTTGCTTACTCCTTTGGCATACAGGTCTCAAAGGAACCACAGGAAAGGGCTGCCAGGTGGCCAAAACCACTTCCTATAAAAACCCTCACTCATTCCCTCCCAAAGTCTGAA
Organism: Phaethon lepturus; assembly: GCF_000687285.1. NCBI lineage: Eukaryota > Metazoa > Chordata > Aves > Phaethontiformes > Phaethontidae > Phaethon > Phaethon lepturus. The sequence goes on along the minus strand of NW_010546444.1, from coordinate 9,505 downwards.
GAAACTTGCCTTCCACCACTTTCAGCAGCGAGCCCTCCTGCAGCCCTTCAATAGTTTTCAGCTCAGCAAAGTTATCAAGGACATTGCCATCCAGCTGCAGAGAGAAGCAAGTCCGATGGCAGGTATCCTCGCGGTCCATCAAAACTTGGTGGATCTCTTGCACCATCTCTTGAGGAGAGACCTTAAGAAGGGAAAAACCCAGACAGTTATTCTCAATCCTCACACGTGTTCTTGACAAACTTTGTCCCCCTGCTGCAAAATCAAACACCTCTTGTGCCTCTCCAGGCTTGGAAAGGCAGACTCTAGCTCTCCCTCCAGAGAAGGGCACTTCTCTCCCTGCTGGGAGGGCACTGCCACCTCTGGCAGGGTTGGCCACCCCAGCTCCATCCCACAGGCCCTGGCACCCAGACGTGTTGCTGTGCCGAGCACCTGGCATGAGACAGAGGTGGCAGAGAGCACAGTGAAGGAATAGAAGGTGGAGGGGGAAACCAGGGGCTCTTCCCTTACCCATCTGCAGCACACCTTTGTGGTGAGGCTTTGAATGAAGCACATGGAAAACAGACCATTTCCTCTACTTGATCTGCCGCAGTACCTGCAGTGCAGTGTGGCGTGTCCACACCAGTGCCACACCTCCAGGGCAAGCCTGCAAGCGCACGGCTCCCATGACACAAGAAGCTGCCTCGGCTTGTGCACCAGGGCTGCTCTGTTACCTCCCTGCTCTGGCTGGCTCCAGCACCACCGACACTGCTCTCAAGCTAGGAAAACTCAGGGTAGTTTACACAAGCTGTTGTAAACAACATGGCCTGCTATTATTAGCCTATTAAAACTAACAGCTAAGGGGATTTAAAGGAGAAAAAAGCTAGACTGAGATACAGCTAGTTCCACAGGGGATGTAATTTCACTGCACTCTCTGCTGGTCTTTGGCAGATAAGACTTCCCACTGGGTTTAGACTCCAGATGTTTCTCCCCAAAATTAAGAGATACTTCATACAAATGGTTTTCAGTGAAGTATCAAGATAAATTGGAATATCAGCTAGGCATGTCAAAGCCCGTCCTGATCTGGCAGCACATGTTATTGTCCACATGACACATGCAGAGCTCTCTGTGCAGAGGGGAAGTGGAGACTGCATCGTTCCCTTGATCTTCAAGCTGGTGCTTGAGCTCCCAGGGCTGTGCTAGTGCCTGTCACTGTACCAAACCCAGGTTAACCTGACGGAGCACCATGCCAAAACCACTGGGCAAGCAAGAGATTTCCCTTTCCTGAGCGTCAGACCCAGAAACCATATTTACATGTCTCCTTTAAAACAGCCCAAAGTGGGAAAGCCATTTCCCCCCTGCTCAGCTCCATGTCCGAATGGAGGAATGGACAAGGAGCAACTACACCTCAGCTAATTCCCCTTCCCCTTGCTCCACACCTGGGATCCAGAGCAAAACACCCTCCCCATCCTTGCAAAGCCTAGGCAGGCCTGTGCCAGAGAGCCTGTTGCTCACATCTCTTCCTTTTTCTCTATAAGCCACTGGTTAGGCAGCTTCTCTCCTGCACCCTCCATGCTTTGCTGCCTCCTTCCCCATGTAATCCCATCAGAGGATGCACAAGTCAGTGAGCTGCGAGCAACCTGAAGGTACCGTCCAGACCGAGGGGGCTAACAGGGCCGTTCCTGGGCACAGTCCCCTGTCCCATTCTCTGGCTGGCTGAAGGGACAGCCTTGTGTGCGCCCTGGCTCAAATGCTTCCCGCCTCCTCCTCCAGCGCCGCCTCCGTTCCCCTCCCCAGCCGGCAAAGGGAGCTACCTGCAGGGAAAAGGGCTCTATCCCTGGTGCACAGATCTTGACGGTAAATCCCGTGTCCTGTATGACAATGACCTCCTGGTCGTTCCCATCTTCTCCCAGGTCAGCCTCCTCGTGGCCGTTCTGCCTGGCATCCTTCTCACCCTTGAGGCTCTCGTGCGGGCCGCTGCCATTCATCAGTGCCATGCCAGACGGGTGCTCTGGGCAAGAAGAGAGGGATTTAGACAAGCAAATAGATGGTCCTCTCCAAGTGGCTGGGGAGGCTGGTTCAGACACCACCATCCTCTGGCCAACCCAAGTGAACCAGGGGTTAAAAGGCAGCAAGCGTTTTATTCTGCACTTGGTGTTTACTAGACATAGGTGTGCCAGGCCCTTCCCTCCCTTCCCCTCACAGCATAATTAGCATGCTCTCACTCGCCTGCGGGGTTTGCATCTTCCACAAACGTGTGCAGAGAGGGGAGGGAAGGAAAGCAGGAAGGATGGGTCAGTGTACAACACATTCGGCTTAGTCTTAAAGAAACCTCTTAATTAAAAGAAATGGGTGTGTGGTGCTTTGTGGCCCAGAGGCAGCTGTAACCTCTGCACCAACATGTTACACAGCTCCTAACATACCTCCTGGTACGCTACTGTTCAGCCAGGAGAGAAGGGAGGGGAAAAGAAAGCAGTCGCATTGCTAAGCTGCCCGTCACGTGGCAGCCAGGTTACTCCACAGGCACACAAACAGCTCCCACACCCCTGCCTGCATCTGGCCACCCTCTGCATTTCCAGAATACTTTGCAGAGATCCCATGGTGCCAGGGCGAGGCTTTGCCTAAGCAATTTTATTCGAGAAAAAGGTGACGACATTTTAAGTGCTCATTTAGACAGATGCGTCACAGGGACGGGGAGCTCTCTGCGCCTACTTCACTGCTCCAGCAATGGTTTGTTTTCTCTACCAATAAGGCAGATAGTGTCAGAGAGCTGACAAGATCTAGGAAGCTGCCAGTCTCCTTGAGCAGCCAACACCCATCAAACCAGGCTGGGGACCACACTAAAGAGGACCGAGGTGCTGCCAGGGTAAGTTGGAACAGTGGAAAGCGCCGCTGATGACAGCCTTTGAGGCAGGGAAGAGACCCCCTTGTCCCCAGCCTGGGAGCAGGGCACCGCTCCGACCCACCTGCCCCGTGCAGCGAGCGCTGGAAGGGAGCGGGCGTCGCGCCCCGCAAGGTACATTCGCAGCATGGCTGTCCCGGCCACGCACGGCCAGCACACCCAGCTACTGGACCCCCAAAGTCACATGCGGCAGTTCTAGCTCGGCACTCCCAGCAGTCGCTTGAGGTGGCACAGAATGAGCTGGGGGCTTTCCTGGACAGTGGGAATAGCCTTTCCAAAAGGCTGCACGGGGTCAGGGCAGCTCAAAGCCAGGTTAATGCCCTGAGGCTGCTGAGCACCAAGCTGCAGTCCTCCAGCCAGCTCCACCTGGCAGATCTCCTTCCTCCTCCTCCTCATCTCCTAGCAAGGCATCAGTCCCAGCCCAGCTGCGCTCCAGGGGAGATGGCAGCTCAACCCCCATAATTTCTGAAATGCAGACTGGCACTGTGGCTTGAAGACCTAAAGCTGTCAAGGCTAGTTCTCACCTATGGGCCTCAACTGCTCCAGCAGCCCAGAAAGTCACTCAACCACGACAACCAGGTATAAGAACAGGGATGGAAACACTATAACCCCTTGCACCTCTGGAGCACAAGAGGCTGCAGCGACAAGCCTTGCTGAACAGTCCCTGGGGGGGTCACACTCCTGCTCAAGACTACAACTGCCAACAGCAAACCTGCCTCAGAGATGACTCTCAAGGCTGAATTAGGACATGGTGAAAGAGCAAGAAACACAAGGAAAGCACAGCCGTTCCAAAAGGCAGCAGGTAACAGAGCTGCCTTAAGCAGTCTCTGCTGCCTTCAGCATCTCGGCAGCTGCTGCTCATGTTTCCTGTCACTTTGTGTATGTCCCTAACACGAGCTGTTCATTTCTTTGACAGATGAAGCCATGGGCAAGCCAGACAAGAGGCCTGGCTCTGGCAAGCTGCAGTCATGCTAGAAAGGAGCAAGAAAAGCTCCACACAAGAGTGCCCCAAGAGATGTGGTTTCAGAAAAACCACACCATGCCCAGAGGGCTGGGAAAAGCCCCTCGTCACACTCTGGAGCCAGCACAGCCGCGCTCCCAGACAGTCTGTGTACACGTGGGGACGAGGAGGGAGAGCAGAAAAGGTACCGCAGAAATGCTATACCTTGGGCTAACTAGTGTCATAGACAGGTCGACCTGCCAGGCTCCCAAGCCAGACTTGGTCCAGCCCCTGCCTACCCAAGCAGGGCAGGATCAGTGAACTTTTGCTCCTGCTGTAGCAGCCAGACAGGGGAGGCAAAATTTGCTAAAAGGAAGGCAGTAGCACTGACCGAAGACCCAACAGCCCATCTTCAACCGCTGTGGCAGCAGCCAAGGGCAAAATCCAGGCACAGCCGCAGCGGTGCTGCCCACTGCCCCAAGACCCCCAGTCTCCACCCATACATGACCAAGGATCTTTTCCGACAGTGTCACAGATGACAAGCTCAAGGAGCTGCTTACAAACAGCTGACTTTCGCTGGCAGCTGAGGCGTGGAAGGAGCAGCCCATGGGACATGCTAGTTCCTGCCTCTGCTCTCATTCCCAGCCACATTGCCTGTCCTGATGCTCCTGCCGTCTGCCCCATGCCACGCTCCAGGCACACTCTTGTGCCTGGTAGTCATGCTAAAGGCTTGACCAAGGATGCTTTCCAACGAACCGACTTATCAGCAGTAGTGAGGTGGGCACTGGAGGTACTTCTGTGCCACAACAGTTGGCAGGATATTCCTGAAAGGGACACTGTCATCTCTGATTAAATGTGATTTTGTCTTTTTTCTAAGCAGGACCCAGCAGAGAAAGTGCTTCCATAGCAAGCAGAAATTAACTGGCTGGCTCAGAGCTGGAAGTGGGGAGGAGGAAAGCAGTGCATAGGGACTAACCAAACCAGGAGGAGACAAGCTTCACACAAGAGCTGAGCAACCCATGCACACACTGGTCTTGAGTACAGTCAACGCCTTCAGCTGCAAAGCAAAGCAAGACAGGAAAAGCTTGCATGCAGCAAGGAAAAGTTACCAACCAGGACCACGCTTCTGCTTTTCACTACTCAGTGGTATCAGATCCCCAAACTACCAATTGTTCCAGAAATCAGAATACTGCTTCTTCTCTGCAGAAATACAGCATATTTGCACTTTCCATCCCTCCTTCCCTACTTGAGTGAAGGCAGGGCTGGTACAGTTCTGCACTTTGCGACAGAAGAGACATGTAGAGGCAACACCTTCATGTCTCCTTATGCCAGATGATCCAGCTCCAGCCAGCACTGTCTTAAGTTTAAAAACAAAAGTTAAGCCTGGACTGAGAAAGACCAGCTGTTCAGCAGATTAACCCTCTGATGTAAGGCCAGCAAAGGCTCTCCAGTGGGGTTTTTACAGAATGGGTATGTTTTGACAAAAACAGTGCGCTTTGTTTCAACCCCAGTCGATGGCAGGGCAGGCAAGCTTGCCTGGAGGACATGTTGCCTGCTGGGTGCTGGCTCGCCACGTGTGCTCTCCCCATGGGGAAGCAGAGCTTCACCCGCCTGCCCTAAAGTGGGCCACCGGTTCTTACCACCTGCCACAGACTGGCTGTGCCGTGGCCTCAGCAGCACCAGCAGGGAGAGCGAGGCAAAAGCATGGGGCACTTGATTTCAGCATATTCAAGACGGCATAAGAACAAGGACACCTGAAAGACACCTGCAGAGACCTCTCTCTTGTTACTCACTCTCAGTTCAAGCCTCAAATGGGCCAGCAGCTGCATTTAGCTGCAAGCTCTCGCCCGCAGGAGAAAGCACTGCGCGATGCACCCCGGACGGTTTCGCGGAAGGTGGCTGAGTCACAGGGAAGCGGTCCCACCTGCTCCGGGAGCACTACCCGGCTGCTCCTCCCGCTCACCGCCCCCCTCACGCTGCTGGAGACGGAGCAGGAGATCCCTCCCAGTACACGTCGGCCTCAAGACGCGGTTTTGCGGTCTCGAACAAAGGCTGTGACCTCCAGTCTCCCCTATTGTTCCAATGGATATGGCAGCGTCCCAGCAAGGACCCTCCTCCTTTCGGCCTCTGGCTTGTACCCACAGGCGCGTCTGAGGCTGCTAAGCTCCGATTTGTGCTGGCTGGCTGGCAGCCAAGCTGTAACACGATGTTCTCATTGCTCCTCGGAGCACAGTGTGAACAAACCTCGAGCGCACGCAAGACTAAAGCGTCAGAAGAAGGGGCAAAGCAAAACACCAAAGAGGAGAGAAGGCGGCACAGGCAGCACCTCACCGGGGGGAATCGACCCACGCTCGCCTGGCTGCGGCTCACACCTGGTAGAGAGGATCGGTATAAGGGTTAAGTGTCATCTTTACACCTGCACGAGTACACATGCCAAGGCAGCAGGCCCTGTTTTAATCCTGTTTCCTATTTACAGTGAGCCTGCAGAGGAAGTTGAGCACCTTGCGAACCTACCGGTCAGGATCCCAGCGTGAAAGAGGGTGCATACCTGAACCTGAATATTGCTGGCTGCATACAGCGATAGACAGCATAGATCATGGGAAGTGTTAGTTAACAACTAATTAACATTCAAACAAACCTTCTAAAGTCAGTCACTAACCCTTTTCTTAGATCATCAGGTCAAAAAGATGGCAACATCATGTTGCTGTGAGTTAGCCTGGTCTGGAGGGACTGCTCTGTAGATGAGGAGTTTCCTTCCCTACATTTAGTAACAGTGATGATTATTAGAGGCACAAAACTGAAAATTAAAACCCTACCTCTTCTGTCACTGAATTTAGGAGTGCATTTCTTATTATTGGCTCCAGTGTTAGTCTGAGGGCCCAAATTCTGCCCTTCCCTCCTCAAAGGTATTTCGAATTCTGAGCAGCGTAAGACAGTTTCTGCAGTCACCCAACCAGCTGTGCCTGCAGCCTCCACACCCGCCGCTGGCACACCGATGGGCACGCAGAAAGCAAGCAAGGCACTAAACCAGAAACCAAGCCACCAGCTCGGGTCAGTCACACTACACATCCCCTCATGCCATCAGGTGCACCAAAAGACAGCGTTTGAGACTGAAATTCAGCCACTGCACAGGGACTGAACAAAAAAAAAACCCCACAGTGACAGAGAGGCAAAATTTGACCTTGAGGCTTAAAAAAAATAATAATCCCAGTTTCTCACATCCTAGAAGTCCTGGCAAGGACAAAAGCCACTCCAGCCGAGTTACCATTTAGTGCCACATCAGAGCTGTGCTATGCCAGTTTGTGGAGAAGTAGGAGAGGAGTAAAGCAGGATGCGGCCGAGCGGCTGCTCCCCTCTCATGCTGCAGCAACTGGCTGGGGCCCCACTGTCCCCACAGCGCTGGAAAGGTGGATGGGGCAAAAGAGAAGAAACATGCCATCCCTGCGCTCAGGGCAGCCATGGAGCTGCTCCATCCCTGCAGGTTAGGCATCTCCTCTCACCCATGCACGGATGAAGGGAGCCAAACCCAAATGCTCCAAGCACACGCTGCTCTGGTCCCTCGCTGCCCCACGCTCCTGTCTGCACTGCCGCAGGCCAGGCCTGGCAGATCTGCTCTCATCCTTTACAAGGTCCATGTTTGCAGTCACAAGAGAAGGATTTGCCTTATGAATTAAGAAAAAATAAGCAAAACCCCCTTACGTTTGTTTTGCTAACACGGACAAGGCACAGACAGGTCCCTCTGTGGTACAGAGCCCAGGCGGGGTATCTCACCACCTTCCTCCTTTTCCTTCTGCCATGAAGTTAAAACGTCACCTCGCCTCCCCTCTCCTTTGTCCTGCCCCATCCCACGGGCACACACAGCCAGCCACTCCCACTACAGGCATACAGTGTTTCGCCTACACGAAGCACGACAGAACACCATGCTGCTGAGCACCTAGAAGTGTGAGCTTCTTCTTCTTCCTCCTCTTCTTCTGCTGATGCTTTGAGGGCAGTGCCTGTGCCCGAGAGTCAGGATCACAGCTTGACCTGCCGCCAGGGCAGGCAGCGGGGTCTGTCACTACAAAACCAGTACTTGCGTCCGGAGCCTTAGATGACATCTCACCAAGGGGGAAAGGCAGCACGACTGTCCTTTGGGCTGGTGGGGTTTTCCCCACGCTTGCTGGCAGAGCAGGGGAAGGTGTCTCAGGGCTCCCCAGAGAGGGAGCCGTACCTCTGTGTTTTGGCACGCTGTCCAGACCCACTAAGGCTGTGTCTAAATGCAAGGCTGCTTGTTCCTCACCGTGGCCCCGGCTGGCGGGACGTGCTCCAGGGGCCACATCCCCCACATCAGCTGCTGCCACGTGCTCCTCCCGGCGGCAGGATCTATGGGCTAAGCCGCTGTCCTCAAGTTTCACGCAGCTCTGGCAGGCCTCAAGCGACTGAGCATGATCGACCAGCCCTGCCGGCCCTTCTCCAAGGTCAGCTGGAAGGACAGCCACCACACGGGATGCCTCTGCCTTCCAGAGCGGGCCAGCAGCACCAACACCAGGTCTCAGACAGTTCTTATCACAGACCGTCACTGTTCCTTCTTCACCTTTGGCCTCAGATAGGTCTTGGATGTGTCCGGTGCATTTCTGCAGGCTTCCAGTCACCGCCTTGCTGGGGATGATGTCTGGATACGGCCCAGCACACTGGGCAGCTTCTGGCACCTCCGGGCAGAGAGTGCAGCTCGTGGGAGGCTTTGGTAAGAGGGGTGACCTCTCATCGGGCGAGTTAAAGCTGCGCGTCTGGAAGATTAGATCAGTGACATGCCTGCAGCAGTTTGCAAAAAGGCTGTTCCCCATGATCACAAGCAGCCTGGCTCATACAGCACCGGATTAGAAAAGTTAGTTTTGTTTGCAAATCTCTTGTTTGCACACATATATTGAAGTCCCCACAAGGCAAACTCCCACGTGGCAGCCCTCTGCCTCTGCAGCCCGGACCCGCTCGCCTTGTCACGCAGTCAGCCACCTTCTCCAAAGAAAACTCCTACTTGGCCCCAGATGGCGGGAGGCAGAGGACCGGCAGCTGATTCCGCACAGTTTGCCCCGAGCTCACATCTCATGTGCTCGCCGGAATCGGACACTGGGCTCGCAGCAGTTCTCCCAAAGTGCCACCCAGTGACCTTCACCCACTGCACACCTTCACCCCTCTCCCCAACCACCACGTTCGCACCGTCACAACATCCACGAAGCCCAAAAGTAGCTCCCAGCAGCTGAAGTTCTCCTCTCTCCACCACGCCTGAACAAAACCAGACGTGTATCCCACGGGTCCCTCAGGCGTGCTCGCAGGGGGATGCCGGCCCGATCGCCCCGGCCCAGAGGTGGTTATAAATAGCCCGACCGCGAGCGCTGCACCAGTGCAGCATGGGACGAGTGCTAGAGCACTTCAGCACTGCCAAACCTGTAAGCAAGCGAGATGCATTGAATGACAAGGCGACGGCAGTTACTATGGCACGCCTGGGCCCGGGCACAGCCATCCATACTAAGCAGGCAGGCACAAAACAGCCAGGCAGTGAACCAGTAAGCAGTTTCCAGACAAATTTTCTGTCCTCTCACCCTGCTCTGCTATATCAAACACAAACCACAAAACCACACGCACAGCCCCCTAACACCACTCCTCTCTCCATACTAATTTAAGAAATCCCAGCAACTGAAGCAGGGATTACA